>NW_019217181.1:0-1196 GCF_002532875.2 Varroa jacobsoni | reverse complement strand
CTAGTACTTGAAAGGTTTAATGAGTTTGGTCACTTGGCCGTTGTTGCCGGAAAAAAAAACTACCTGGCACCTAAAAAATTTTAGCGAATTTGACCGTCTGGCCGTTGTGGTTAGTAGCAGTACCATCAGATACATGAAAACGTTAACGAGTTTGGCCGTCTAAATGTTGTAACAGGAAATACGTCCACCTAGTATTTGAAAGGTTTAATGAGTTTGGTCATCTGGACGTTGTGACAAAGAAGGGAACCATCTGGTACTTGAAAGCCCCAACGAGTTTGGTCACTTGGCCGTTGTGGCCGGAAAAAACTACCTGGCACCTAAAAAGTTTTAACGAATTTGACCGTCTGGCCGTGTGGTTAGTTGCAGTGCCATCTGATACACGAAAACTTTAACGAGTTTGGCCGTCTGGATGTTGTGATAGGAAATACTTCCAGCTAGTACCTGAAAGGTTTAACGAGTTTGGTTACTTGGCCGTTGTGGCCGGAAAAAAACTAACTGGCACCTAAAAAGTTCTAGCGAATTTGACCGTCTGGCCGTTGTGGTTAGTAGCAGTGCCATCTGATACATGAAAACTTTAACGAGTTTGGCCCTCTGGACGTTGTGACAGGAAATACTTCCAGCTAGTACTTGAAAGGCTTAATGAGGTTGATCACTTGGTTGTTGTGGCCGGAAAAAAACTACCTGGCACCTAAAAAGTTTTAGCGAATTTGACCGTCTGGCCGTTGTGGTTAGTAGCAGTACCATCAGGTACATGAAAACGTTAACGAGTTTGGCCGTCTAAATGTTGTAACAGGAAATACTTCCATCTAGTATTTGAAAGGTTTAATGAGTTTGGTCACTTGGCCATTGTGACAGAAAAAAGCTACCTGGCACTCAAAAAATTTTAGCGAATTTGACCGTCTGGCCATTGTGGTTAGTAGCAGTGCCATCTGATACATGAAAGCTTTAACGAGTTTGGCTGTCTGGCTGTTGTGACAGGAAATATTTCCGCCTAGTACTTGAAAGATTTAATGAGTCTGGTCATCTGGACGTTGTGGCAAAGAAGGGAACCAGCTGGTACTTGAAAGCCCCAACGAGTTTGGTCACCTGGCCGTTCTGGCAGGAAAAAGATATCTGGTACTTAAAAAGTTTTAGCGAATTTAACCGTCTGGCCGTTGTCGTTAGTAGCAGTGCCATCTGATACATGAAAACATTAA
>NW_019217180.1:0-1197 GCF_002532875.2 Varroa jacobsoni | reverse complement strand
AGAAAAAATCTTTGTTTTAACCACTTCTATCTTCCTGAAACTTAGCTAGAGAATACTTGTTTAAGTTTTAACAGCTTTTCTGTATGAGGAAACTCTATTTTGAGATTTGACCAACGAGAACTTGGGTTTTAGCAAATATATTGCATGTAAGGTTCTGTATTGAAACATGACCAAAGAGATTTCCTTGACTTTTAATAATTTTGTTGTAAGCGGAAATTTTGTCTGAAACTTGACTAAAGAAACCTTGTTTGAGTGTTAACAACTTTTGTTTGTATGAGGAAACTCTGTCCTGAGACTTGGCCAATGGGAGACTTATTTAAGTTCTAACTTCTTTCAATGTGGAAATGTTGTCCTAAAACATGACCAGAAAAAATCTTTGTTTTAACCACTTCTATCTTCCTGAAACTTAGCTAGAGAATACTTGTTTAAGTTTTAACAGCTTTTCTGTATGAGGAAACTCTATTTTGAGTCTTGATCAACGAGAACTTGGGTTTTAGCAAATATATTGCATGTAAGATTCTGTTTTGAAATATGGCCAAAAAGATTTCTTTGACTTTTAGCAATTTTGTTGTATGCGGAAATTTTGTCTGAAACTTGGCTAAAGGAAGCTTGTTTGAGTGTTAACAACTTTTTTTTTTATGAGGAAACTCTGTCCTGAGACTTGGCCAGTGGGAGAATTATTTAACTTCTTTGTATGTGGAAATGTTGTCCTAAAACATGGCCAGAAAAAAACATTTGTTTCAATCACTTCTTTGTATCTTCCTGGAACTTAGCTAGAGAACACTTGTTTAAGTTTTAATAACTTTTCTGTGTGAGGGAACTCTGTCCTGAGACTTGGCTAACGAGAACTTCTTTGAGTTTTAACAAATATATTGCATGTAAGGTTCTGTTTTGAAATATGACCAAAAAGATTTCCCTGACTTCTAACAATTTTGTTGTATGCGGAAATTTTGTCTGAAACTTGGCTAAAGGAAGCTTGTTTGAGTGTTAACAACTTTTTTTTGTATGAGGAAACTCTGTTCTGAGACGTGGCCAATGGGGTACTTATTTGAGTTTTAACAACTTCTTTGTAGGTGGAAATGTTGTCCTAAAACATGGCCAGAAAAAATGTTTGTTTTAACCACTTCTATCTTCTTGAAACTTAGCTAGAGAATACTTGTTTAAGTTTTAACAACTTTTCTGTGTGAGAGAACTCTA
>NW_019217178.1:0-1193 GCF_002532875.2 Varroa jacobsoni | reverse complement strand
AGAAAAAAACGTTTGTTTTAACCACTTCTATCTTCCTAAAGCTTAGCTAGAGAATACTTGTTTAAGTTTTAACAGCTTTTCTGTATGAGGAAACTCTATTTTGAGATTTGACCAACGAGAACTTGGGTTTTAGCAAATATATTACGTTAAGATTCTGTTTTGAAATATGGCCAAAAGGATTTCCTTGACTTTTAACAATTTTGTTGTAAGCGGAAATTTTGTCTGAAACTTGGCTAAAGAAAGCTTGTTTGAGTGTTAACAACCTTTTTTTTGTATGAGGAAATTCTGTCCTGAGACTTGGCCAATGGGAGACTTATTTAGCTTCTTTGTATGTGGAAATGTTGTCCTAAAACATGGCCAGAAAAAAACATTTGTTTTAATCACTTCTTTGTATCTTCCTGGAACTTAGCTAGAGAACACTTGTTTAAGTTTTAATAACTTTTCTGTGTGAGGGAACTCTGTCCTGAGACTTGGCTAAAGGAAGCTTGTTTGAGTGTTAACAACTTTTTTTTGTATGAGGAAACTGTTCTGGGACGTGGCCAATGGGGGACTTATTTGAGTTTTAACAACTTCTTTGTAGGTGGAAATGTTGTCCTAAAACATGGCTAGAAAAAATGTTTGTTTTAAGCACTTCTATCTTCTTGAAACTTAGCTAGAGAATACTTGTTTAAGTCTTAACAGCTTTTCTGTATGAGGAAACTCTATTTTGAGACTTGACCAACGAGAACTTGGGTTTTAGCAAATATATTGCATGTAAGGTTCTGTATTGAAATATGACCAAAGAGATTTCCTTGACTTTTAATAATTTTGTTTTATGCGGAGATTTTGTCTGAAACTTGGCTAAAGGAAGCTTGTTTGAGTGTTAACAACTTTTATTTGTATGAGGACATTCTGTTCTAAGACTTGGCCAATGGAGGACTTATATAAGTTTTAACTTCTTTGTATGTAGGAATGCTGTCCTAAATCATGGCCAAAAAAAAAACGTTTGTTATAACCACTTCTATCTTCCTGAAACTTAGCTAGAGAATACTTGTTTAAGTTTTAACAGCTTTTCTGTATGAGGAAACTCTATTTTGAGTCTGGACCAACGAGAACTTGGGTTTTAGCAAATATGTTGCATGTAAGATTCTGTTTTGAAATATGGCCAAAAAGATTTCCTTGACTTTTAACAATTTTTTGTAAGTGGAAATTTT
>NW_019217177.1:0-1198 GCF_002532875.2 Varroa jacobsoni | reverse complement strand
ATGTGCATATTTTCACTATTTTTAGAAATATTTTAAACTTTATTTAAGCTCTAACACGATGAAAAAAATTATTTTATTATCTGCATTGGCGGCATCTGTTTGTTTCTCTCAGTGTAAAAAGAAAAAAGATGATCCGGCTCCTGCAACAACAACAACAACAACTACTACTACTACTACCGGAACAAACACAACCGGGACAAACACAACTGGGACAACAACTACTACTGCCCCTACAACGCCAAGCGGCTCGCTTACTATTGGTGGCGTAACGCAGTCGTTTGATGTTTCCGTAATGACCCCAAATGGTTTTTATGTTATTTTTGGCCAAAGTTCTAAAGGTACTTATACTGAATTTGATGCCGGATTCATTCAGGGTTCTCCTTCTTCAAAATCAGTAGACTTAAGTACTGGCGAAGACCCATATATTTCATTTTCTAATTCAAGTGTAGGGTATGATGCAATTTCAGGAACTGCCAAAGTAACGGTAAATGGTGCAAGTGTAACCGTTGAGTTTACAAACGCCGTTTTCAAGCCGGATAATGGTTCAGCTAATATTACTGCCAGTGGTAAACTTGTTGCGATCAACAAATAATAATTACTTTTCCTTATAATAAAAGCGGCATGGAAGATATTCTTTCATGCCGCTTTTATTATATACCTGTGCAGAACATCTGTTCCTGCATGCTGCCACTACTATCTGTTTTACACTGTTACTTGTGTGCACACTGCTGCAGAAGCAAAATATGCAGCTTCTACAGCAGATGCAGCTTTATATTGAGGTTTAACGAAGAACGTTGTTCTATTTTTGACTGCAGACTTTTCAGTTCGCTTGCCCAGTCTATTGCTTCACCGGAAACAGGTATGTAGCGGCTGTTCCGTTTCAGCAATACTTCCACACACCGCACCAAACCCTGATGCGGATGCGTACCCGGCACCAGCCCTTTGCGTATGCTGATGTTGGATACGATCTTATTGCCCAGCTCGTGCATGCAGCAGACTTTGATGTCTTCAGCGGTAATAATTTTGTTGTGTGTAAGCGCCGCGTATTTGTATGCATCAATCTGCTGCTCCGCATTCAATGCGTGTTTGCCGCCAACCGTTGTTGTTATCAGCTGTACCGCATTGTCTTTAAACAGACTTACTTTGTATACCTGCAGCCGTGTACCCGACAGAATGTTGTTTGCATGAATGCTGTTGG
>NW_019217175.1:0-1198 GCF_002532875.2 Varroa jacobsoni | reverse complement strand
TTTTTTCTAGCCAGGTTTTAGGACAACATTTCCACATACAAAGAAGTTGGTAAAATTCAAATAAGTCCCCCATTGGCCAAGTCTCAGAACAGAGTTTTCTTACACAAAAAAGTTGTTAACACTCAAACAAGCTTCCTTTATCTAAGTTTCAGAACAAAACTTCCGCCTACAGCAAAATTGTTGAAAGCCAAGGAGATCTTTTTGGCCATATTTCAAAACAGAATCTTACAAGCAATATATTTGCTAAAGCTCAAAGAAGCCTCAGGATGGAGCTCCCTCACGTAGAAAAGTTGTTAAAAGTTAAACAAGTGTTCTTTAGCTAAGTTTCAGGAAGATATAAAGAAGTGGTTGAAACAAGCGTTTTTTTCTAGTCATGTTTTAGGACAACATTTCCACATACAAAGAGGTTGGTAAAACTCAAATAAGTCCCCCATTGGCCAAGACTCAGAACAGAGTTTTCTCATACAAAAAAGTTGTTAACACTCAAACAAGCTTTCTTTATCTAAGTTTCAGAACAAAACTTCCGCCTACAGCAAAATTGTTGAAAGTCAAGGAAATCTTTTTGGCCATATTTCAAAACAGAATCTTACAAGCAATATATTCGCTAAAACTCAAAGAAGTCTCAGAATGGAGTTCCCTCACGCAGAAGAGTTGTTAAAACTTAAACAAGTGTTCTCTAGCTAAGTTTCAGTAAGATATAAAGAAGTGGTTGAAACAAACATTTTTTTCTGGCCATGTTTTAGGAAAATATTTCCACATACAAAGATGTTGTTAAAACTCAAATAGGTCCCCCATTGGCCAAGTCTCAGAACAGAGTTTCCTCGTACAAAAAAGTTGTTAACACTCAAACAAGCTTCCTTTATCTAAGTTTCAGAACAAAACTTCCGCCTACAACAAAATTGTTCAAAGTCAAGGAAATCTTTTCGGCCATATTTCAAAACAGAATCTTACAGGCAATATATTTGCTAAAACCCAAGTTCTCGTTGGTCAAGTCTCAGGATAGAGTTCCCTCACACAGAAAAGTTGTTAAAACTTAAACCAGTGTTCTCTAGCTAAGTTTCATGAAGATACAAAGGAGTGGTTAAAACAAACGTTTTTTTTTGGCCATGTTTTAGGACAGCATTTCCACATACAAAGCAGTTAAAACTTATATAAGTTCCCCATTGGCCAAGCCTTAGAACAGTGTCCTCATACAAAC
>NW_019217174.1:0-1198 GCF_002532875.2 Varroa jacobsoni | reverse complement strand
CCCCATTGGCCAAGTCTCAGAACAGAGTTTCCTCATACAAAAAAGTTGTTGACACTCAAACAAGCTTTCTTTATCTGAGTTTCAGAACAAAACTTCCGTCTACAACAAAATTGTTGAAAGTCAAGGAAATCTTTTGGCCCTATTTCTAAACAGGATCTTACGTGCAATATATTTGCTAAAACTCAAAGAAGTTCTCATTGACCAAGTCTCCGGATAGAGTTCCCTCACACAGAAAAGTTGTTAAAACTCAAAGAAGTTCTCGTTGGCCAAGTCTCAGGATAGAGTTCCCTCACACAGAAAAGTTGTTAAAACTTAAATAAGCTTCCTCTAGCTAAGTTTCAGGACAAAATTTCTCGTACAACGAAATTGTTAAAAGTCAAGGAAATCTCTTTGGCCATATTTCAAAAGAGAACCTTACATGCAATGTATTTGTTAAAGCTCAAAGAAATTCTCGTTGGCCAAGTCTCAGGATAGAGCTCCCTCACACAGAAAAGTTGTTAAAACTTAAACAAGTGTTCTCTGGCTAAGTTTCAGGACAGCAGTTTTACATACAAAGAAGTGGTTAAAACAAAAGCTTTTTTCTGGCCATGCTTTAGGACAACATTACCACATACAAAGGAGTTGTTAAAACTCAAATAAGTCCCCCATTGGCCAAGTCTCAGAACAGAATTTCCTCATAAGAAAAAGTTATTAACACTCAAGCAAGCTTCTTTTAGCTAAGTTTCAGGACAAAATTTCCACTTAAAACGAAATTGTTAAAAGTCAAGGAGATCTTTTCGGCCCTATTTCAAAAGAGAACCTTACATGCAATATATTTGTTAAAACTCAAAGAAGTTCTCGTTGGCCAAGTCTCAGGATAGAGTTCCCTCACACAGAAGAGTTGTTAAAATTTAAACAAGCTTCCTCTAGCTAAATTTCAGGACAAAATTTCCACTTAAAACGAAATTGTTAAAAGTCAAGGAAATCTTTTTGGCCATTTTTCAAATGAGAACCTTACATGCAATATATTTGTTAAAGCTCAAAGAAGTTCTCGTTGGCCAAATCTCAGGATAGAGTTCCCTCACACAGAAAAGTTGTTAAAACTTAAACAAGTGCTCTCTAGCTAAGTTTCAGGACAGAAGTCCCACATACAACGAAGTGGTTAAAACAAACGTTTTTTTTTTCTGGCCATGTTTTAGGACAACATTTCCACATGCAA
>NW_019217173.1:0-1199 GCF_002532875.2 Varroa jacobsoni | reverse complement strand
CAGTGTTAGCAATTTTTTTTTGTATGAAGAAACTCTGTTCTGAGACTTGGCCAATGGGGGACTTATTTGAGTTTTAACAACTTCTTTGCATGTGGAAATGTTGTCCTAAAACATGGCCAGAAAAAAAAACGTTTGTTTTAACCACTTCTTTGTATGTGGAACTTCTGTCCTGAAACATACCTAGCGAGCACTTGTGTTTAAGTTTTAACAACTTTTCTGTGTGAGGGAACTCTATCCTGAGACCTGGCCAACGAGAACTTCTTTGAGCTTTAACAAATATATTGCATGTAGGGTTCTCTTTTGAAATATGGCCAAAAAGATTTCCTTGACTTTTAACAATTTCGTTGTAAGAGGAAATTTTGTCCTGAAACTTAACTAGAGGAAGCATGTTTAAGTTTTAACAACTTTTCTGTGTGAGGGAACTCTATCCTGAGACTTGGCCAACGAGAACTTCTTTGAGTTTTAACAACTTTTCTGTGTGAGGAAACTCTATCTTGAGACTTCGGCAAGGACAACTTCTTTGAGTTTTAACAAATATAATGCATGTAAGGTTCTGTTTTGTAGTATGGCCAAAAATATTTCCTTGACTCTTAACAATTTTGTTGTATGCGGAAATTCTGTCCTGAAACTTGGCTAGAGGAAGCTTATTTGAGTGTTAGCAACTTTTTTTGTATGAAGAAACTCTGTTCTGAGACTTGGCCAATGGGGGACTTATTTGAGTTTTAACAACTTATTTGCATGTGGAAATATTGTCCTAAAACATGGCCAGAAAAAAAAAACGTTTGTTTTAACCGCTTCTTTGTATGTGGGACTTCTGTCCCGAAACTTAGCTAGGGAGCACTTGTGTCTAAGTTTTAACAACTTTTCTGTGTGAGGGAGCTCTATGCTGAGACTTGGCCAACGAGAACTTCTTTGAGCTTTAACAAATATATTGCATGTAAGGTTCTCTTTTGAAATATGGCCAAAAAGATTTCCTTGACTTTTAACAACTTAGTTGTAAGTGGAAATTTTCTCCTGAAACTTAGCTAAAGGAAGCTTGTTTGAGTGCTAATAACTTTTTTTGTATGAGGAAACTCTGTTCTGAGACTTGGCCAATGAGGGACTTATTATGAGTTTTAACAACTCCTTTGTATATGGTAATGTTGTCCTAAAACAAGGCCAGAAAAAAAGCGTTTGTTTTAACCACTTCTTTGTATGTG
>NW_019217170.1:0-1200 GCF_002532875.2 Varroa jacobsoni | reverse complement strand
TGGCCATGATTTAGGACAACATTTCTACATATAAAGAAGTTAAAACTTATATAAGTCCCCCATTGGCCAAGTCTTAGAACAGAGTGTCCTCATACAAACAAAAGTTGTTAACACTCAAACAAGCTTCCTTTAGCCAAGTTTCAGACAAAATTTCCGCATACAACAAAATTGTTAAAAGTCAAGGAAATCTTTTTGGTCATATTTCAAAACAAAATCTTACATGTAATATATCTGCTAAAACTCAAGTTCTCGTTGGCCAAGTCTCAGGATAGAGTTCCCTCACACAGAAAAGTTGTTAAAACTTAAACAAGTGTTCTCTAGCTAAGTCTCAGGAAGATACAAAGAAGTGGTTAAAACAAACGTTTTTTTTTGGCCATCTTTTAGGACAACATTTCCACATACAAAGAAGTTAAAACTTAAATAGGTCCCCAGAGGCCAAGTCTCAGGACAGAGTTTCCTCATACAAACAAAAGTTGTTAACACTCAAACAAGCTTCCTTTACCCAAGTTTCAGACAAAATTGCCGCTTACAACAAAATCTTTAGAAGTCAGGAAAATGTTTTTGGCCATATTACAAACAGAATCTTACATGTAATATATTTGCTAAAACTCAAGTTCTCGTTGGTCAAGTCTCAGTATAGAGTTTCCTCACACAGAAAAGTTGTTAAAACTTAAACAAGTATTCTCTAGCTAAGTTTCAGGAAGATACGAAGAAGTAGTTAAAACAAAGTTTTTTTCTGGCCATGTTCTAGGACAACATTTCTACATACAAAGAAGTTAAAACTTATGAGTCCCCCATTGGCCAAGTCTCAGAACAGAGTGTCCTCATATAAACAAAAGTTGTTAACACTCAAACAAGCTTCCTTTAGCTATGTTTCAGACAAAATTACCGCATACAACAAAATTGTCAAAAGTCAGGGAAATCTTTTTGGTCATATTTCAAAACAGAATATTAACGGAATATATTTGCTAAAACCCAAATTCTCGTTGGTCAAGTCTCAGGATAAGATTCCCTCACACAGAAAAGTTGTTAAAACTTAAACAAGTGTTCTCTAGCTAAGTTTCAGGAAGATACAAAGCAGTGGTTAAAACAAACGTTTTCTTTTGGCCATCTTTTAGGACAACATTTCCACATACAAAGAAGTTAAAATTTAAATAAGCCCCCCATTGGCCAAGTCTCAGGACAGAGTTTCCTCATACA
>NW_019217169.1:0-1200 GCF_002532875.2 Varroa jacobsoni | reverse complement strand
TATATATATATATATATATATATATTTCTTTAAAAAAATCTGTGGCTCTATTTTAATTCCTACAGCAACAACGATTCTGGTAAAAACGTGCAACAAGTCACCTAACGTAGTAAGTTCAATATCTTTAACCTCTAATTATAGTGTACTATGAAAAGCCGAACCCGCATATGGAAGGTCCCTCAGACCATTGCTATTTAGATTTTGCTCTGGCAAGTAGATTTCGGCAGATCAGTCTACATGGACATAAGGAATATAAATAAATACTCGGAAAAGATCAATGTTTGGTGCAATTTTTTGTTAGTGGACAAATACGTTTCGATGACCGAAAGGTACGCGTCACGTTCAATCAGTGTCGAAGGAAGATGCCCAGAACAGCATCTATACTGAGACTGTCTAGCAGGTTGTCACAGGGCACGGTATTCGAAAAATCACGCAACTTTACGAAATAAATTAAACGAAAAAAAAAAAAAAAAAAACTGAATAAAGTGCTAAAAAGACAAACGAAACCTTTCAAACAATCCCGCAGTGTGGTTATCCTGTAGGCCTACGTTCTTGGATGTATATCGGAAAGTCATGCATTTCAATGACAATCATCCTACTAATAGGCTCTTAGTTCGATTCATTAAGGTCGAAAGTAATATGCTGGAATTATTGTGTGTAAAACATTTTGTTACAACATTGAGAAGAACAAAACGAAAAACTTACGAATAAGTTGCCAGTTAGGAAGTGTGGTGCTTTGAATCACAACCACGCAAAAGGCATAAAATTTCTGTATTAAGAGTTATAACGCTACAAGCTGTATCACGTACTTAGCATGTAACTTTCTTCTAAACGATCAATAAAAGTAGGTAGAATGAGCTTTTTACCACCGTAACAATTGCTTATTCTGAATGCCCACGATCGTCCAAATCCAATACGTGATCAGAGCGTGGACGTCGTTAGGCATGTTTTAATTCTATTGCTTACGAAAGACAATACGAACGCTATCTGCTATAAGGTTGCGTTTCTTGCTATCATTGTAATCGGTTGTAGACGTTTTTTGAATATGACAAAAATTGTGTGATATTTTGGATACCCTGTAGACTTCGGGTCGAGCTCACGGTTAAACACGTCACAGTTATGCCCGAATACTGAGCGGTAGCCGATTTATGCACCCCAGTTTCTAAAAGAATAAAAGGAGAAAGAAAACGTAGCTTTCTT
>NW_019217167.1:0-1202 GCF_002532875.2 Varroa jacobsoni | reverse complement strand
GATGGCAAAACTCGCTTGGGCTTTTAAGTACCGATGACTCTCTTATCTACCACAACGGCCAGATGGCCAAACTCGTTCGGACTTTAAATTACCAAATAACTCTCTTCTTCACCGCATCAGCTAGATGACCAAACTTGTTAGGGCATTCCAGTACCAGATGGCTCTCTTCCCTGCTACAATGGCTAAACGGCCAAACTCGTTAAGATTTTCAAGTATCAGATGGTTATTGATGTTGATGGCAAAACTCGTTTGGGTTTTTAAATACCAGCGACTTTCTTATCTGCCATAAAGGCCAGATGGCCAAACTCGTTGAAACTTTGAATTACCAGATAACTTTATTTTTCACCGCAACAGCCAGACGACCAAACATGTTAAAAGTTTCAAGTATCAGATGCTCCCTTCCCTGCCACAATGGTTAAACGGCCAAACTCGTTAAGGTTTTCAAGTACCAGATGGTTCTCGATGTTGATGGCAAAACTCGTTTGGGCTTTTAAGTGCCAGCGACTTTCTTATCTGC
The DNA here is from genome assembly GCF_002532875.2 of Varroa jacobsoni. Taxonomy (NCBI): domain Eukaryota; kingdom Metazoa; phylum Arthropoda; class Arachnida; order Mesostigmata; family Varroidae; genus Varroa; species Varroa jacobsoni. Next base: position 685 of record NW_019217167.1, on the reverse strand, counting down.
CACAATGGCCAGATGGCCAAACTCATTGGAACTTTGAATTACCAGATAACTTTCTTATTCACCGCAACAGCCAGACGACCAAACATGTTAGGGCTTTCCGGTACCAGATGGTTCTCCTCCCTGCCACAATGGCTCAACGGCCAAACTCGTTAAGGTTTTCAAGTACCAGGTGGTTCTCGATGTTGATGGCAAAACTCGTTTAGGCTTTTAAGTACCAATGACCTTCTTATCTACCATAAAGGTCAGATGACCAAACTCATTGAAACTTAGAATTACCAGATAGCTTTCTTCTTCACTGAAACGGCTAGATGACCAACCTTGTTAGGAGTTTCAAGTACCAGATGGTTCTCGATGTTGATGGCAAAACTCGTTTGGGTTTTTAAGTACCAGCGACTCTCTTATCTGCCATAAAGGTCAGATGACCAAACTCATTGAAACTTAGAATTACCAGATAGCTTTCTTTTTCACCGAAACGGCTAGATGACCAAACTTGTTAGGAGTTTCAAGTATCAGATAGCTCCCTTCCCTGCCACAACGGCTAAACGGCCGAACTCGTTAAGGTTTCCAAGCCAGATGGTTCTCGATGTTGATGGCAAAACTCGTTTGGGCTTTTAAGTACCAGCGACTTTCTTATCTGCCATAAAGGCCAGATGGCCAAACTCGTTGAGACTTTGAATTACCAGAT
>NW_019217165.1:0-1201 GCF_002532875.2 Varroa jacobsoni | reverse complement strand
TTAACGTTTGTCCAGCCATATTAACAGTAATTTTGGCATACATTTTAGCAAAATATGGATTGTCTGGATAAGTTTCATGTAAGTACTTTGCTGTAGGCAAGGCTTGATAAGCCTTATCTTTCTCATAATTTACAAGAATGTCAAGTAAATATGCTTGGGCTTCAGTACGGGTATAAAAGGCATTTAATGCAACTTCATTCAATTGTTTTATTCCTAATTCTTTATCTCCTTTTTTTGAACTTGCAGCCCAAATAAGAGGGCGTAACCAATAATAATCTTGGTAAATATCTTCTCTATAATAATTATACAATGCTTCACCAAATAAAAATTCAGGGCTAATATCAATTGCCTTATCTTCTAAATGTAAAAATTTTAGTGCTTTTCTTCCTTCACCAGTGGCGGCAATAAAGTTGGTTCTGATAGCATTAAGTTTTCCTTTAAATCAATAACTAGCAGTTAAGAAAAAAGCTGCTTCATAGTTTTTATTGTCTTTTTCATATAAGTCTTCAGCCAATATTATGGCACTATCCAAGTAATTATGGAATGAATTATCAAAAGCTGTATTATTTTCATTCGGCATAATTTTCCAATATTCAGACAATCCTAATAAGAAATATGCAAGAGGATGTTTGGGATGCCTTGATTTAAGTTCATTGAATTTTTTTTGTGCTTCATCAAATTTAAAATTATATAATTGATTGATAGCATCATTTGATTCAATTTGAATATTCAAATCCAGTAAAAGCCAGTTTTTTGTGTTAGCATTTTCTTGAGCAAATGAGTTAATGCTTGCAAATAAAAATATACAAAAGCCTAGTAGTAGATTTTTCATAGATGATTAGTTATTTTTAGACATTTTGTTTAAAAATTCTAATGTTGTTTTTGCTTTTACTAAAATTTCAATTTCTTGTTCGCATTTTTTGTCAATTTTAGGATTGTTAATGATTTTTAAACAATACTTTTTTGCATTTTCATAATTCTTTAATCTCATGTAATACTCTTTCAAAGCATCTAATGAATAAATATAATAACCATTTAACAGTTTATATTTTTCACTTAAGTCAATGCAGTTACTATAATAATTAATTGCCTTAGAACTTCCATTATATTCTAAATATTTAGCAATGTAAAAATTGCTTTTTCTACAACCAATTTCATTGAAACCCAATAACTTTTTATTAAATAATTCTAAATATAATTC
>NW_019217164.1:0-1201 GCF_002532875.2 Varroa jacobsoni | reverse complement strand
AGATTTATCGAATAGTTTATTGCATTTATCTCAGAGAAAATCCTCTCAAGAGTTAATTATTTTAATACAAACATTATGGCAGTTCCAAAATTTGCAGGAGAAGATCCCCTTTTGAAAAACATAAGTCCACGAATTAGCGGACACTCAGTTTCAAATGCTCGTACCAGTGTTTATCAAACATCTACTTACAATACTATAACATCAGGATTAGCACCTTATACGGGCACATTTGCCAAAGAAGAACTTTTACATTTATTAAAACGAACTCTGTTTGGAGCAACTAAAGCAGATTTAGCACACTTTGCAGGTAAAACATTGACAGAAGTGATTGATGAGCTATTGGTATTTCCTACTACAATTCCCTCTGAACCATTGATGTGGTACAGCTCTAAAAATACCGCAAGTACAACTGTTGACTGGGCTGGAGTGAATCAAGGAGAATCTTGGGTGGGAAAGCTATTACCCTCAAATAATTTAGATGCAGCAGGCGACAACTTTTGGAGATCTGAATCTGTAAAGCATTGGAACACTAGCTTGGCACTTAAACAAGGACGAAGCTTGCATGAAAAAATGGTATTGTTTTGGCACAACCATTTCCCCATTAGTGTTACAAGCGTTGATTTGTCAGAAAGAAGTTTTTTGTATGTAAAATTATTGCGAGAAAACACCAATGCAAGTTTGAAAGATTTGGCTGTTAAAATCACCAAAGATTTAGCTATGCTTTCGTACTTAAATGGACAAGTAAATACTAAATCTTCGCCAGATGAAAACTTTGCTCGAGAAATTCAAGAACTATTTTTAATAGGTAAATAATTACCTTATGATCAACGATATACAGAAGATGATGTAAAAGCAGCAGCTCGTTTATTTACAGGACATCAAAACGTTTCTAGCAATTATCTGGAAGCTAAATATGGTTTCGTGGCTTCAAATCATGATACAGGTAACAAACAATTTTCTGCTTTTTATGGAAATACAATTATTACTGGAAGATCTGGTGCTACCGCTGGAGATTTAGAACTTGCCGATTTTATTGCGATGCTTTTTGATGATTCACAAAAACTTCCAGCACCCAATAGCTCATTGACTCGTGCTGATGTAATTGCAGACTATATAGTTAAAAAAATATACCGATTTTTTGTATATCATGATATTGATGATAATATTAAAACAAATATAATTAAACCATTAGCAGATATTT
>NW_019217162.1:0-1201 GCF_002532875.2 Varroa jacobsoni | reverse complement strand
GTTTAAAAGGAAGACAAAATGTCTCGAGCACGAATTGTAACAAACTACGAGCAAAGTTTAATATCGCAAGGCTTTTTTAGCAATATGTTAAACGCTAGAATCCGCAAGCTCATCGTAATCGAACTGGCGCAAATAATGGAGCTGCAAAAAAACGCCATTTTATCCTTGTATAAACCTGTAGGATGTATTGCGCATAGCACCGGGGTCGAATATAATCCATTGAACTAATAACATTAATAGGGACGTTGTCGCACAACTTTCAAGCATTACTTTAGAGATTCGTACTATGCTACGTGATCCGAAAGTCTGTGATACGCTTGCGAGTCACAGACCCTCGGAATTGCTTAGAAAATCAAATCCGTACTTTCAATTATAAACTTATCGTGCAAAGCTTTCTTTTTCACGACCTTATCGTTTATTAATTATATTACAACTACTTATATTGTTACTATAGTTACCATTATTATATGTGAACTTTATACTATAAGGACTTGAAGTATGGGCACCCTAGAGCTGGCGAGCTTTCTCCCCCGAGCGGCTCTTAGTCGCATATTCGATTGCTATATGCGATGTACATATACTATGGTTGAGACTTCTCTCTGCAGCTGTGGACGTAAAATACTTGTCATTGTGTCGAAAGAGTCGAATTCGAACGGGTTTTACTTGCACTGTCGCGGCCGACGGCTGAGAAAGCACTTCGTAGTCTTTTAAGGTCGAAGGAATCGAGGCCACTGAAGGCTTTTTTCTGCAGTTGCACCTAGGAGGAATACTTCGCGTAAATTTAGCTCCTGTCCGGCCTTTCTGTCTTCGTGACCCCGGTCGGACAGAAGAACCACTTCACTTCGTATCGGAGAGGGACAGTTACGGAAGCTCTTCTCCTCCGGAAGCAGTAACTTGCCAGTTGGATCCCTCCCAGACGATATTCTCAACCTGTCGACAAACACAGACATGTTGATAACTAACGGTACCAATGCAGACGACACCAGGAGCATATTGTTGTAAAAATAATGCTTACTATTATTCTTATTGACCCAGTTGGTCTCCGATCTGCGTTTTTATGATATTTTGTCTAAACACAGATAGTTGATAAATGCCGTTGCAAGCTATTTCCAATCTTGTACGCTTTTAGCTCTGGCTCTTATCTGAAAGAGGTGGACGCAACACATCCGAAGCTAGTGATGATAAAAAATGTGAATTTCTT
>NW_019217158.1:0-1204 GCF_002532875.2 Varroa jacobsoni | reverse complement strand
GGGGGACTTATTTAACTTCTTTGTATGTGGAAATGTTGTCCTAAAACATGGCCAGAAAAAAACATTTGTTTTAATCACTTCTTTGTATCTTCCTGAAACTTAGCTAGAGAACACTTGGTTAAGTTTTAACAACTTTTCTGTATGAAGAAACTCTATTTTGAGACTTGACCAACGAGAACTTGGGTTTTAGCAAATATATTACGTTAAGATTCTGTTTTGAAATATGGCCAAAAAGATTTCCTCGACTTTTAACAATTTTGTTGTATACGGAAATTTTGTCTGAAACTTGGCTAAAGCAAGCTTGTTTGAGTGTTAACAACTTTTGTTTGTATGAGGAAACTCTGTCCTGAGGCTTGGCCAATGGGAGACTTATTTAACTTCTTTGTATGTGACAATGTTGTCCTAAAACATGGCTAGAAAAAATGTTTGTTTTAACCACTTCTATCTTCCTGAAACTTAGCTAGAGAACACTTGTTTAAGTTTTAACAGCTTTTCTGTATGAGGAAACTCTATTTTGAGACTTGACCAACGAGAACTTGGGTTTTAGCAAATATATTGCATGTAATATTCTGTTTTGAAATATGGCCAAAAAGATTTTCTTGACTTTTAACAATTTTGTTGTATGCGAAAATTTTGTCTGAAACTTGGCAAACGGAAGCTTGTTTGAGTGTTAACAACTTTTGTTTGTATGAGAAAACTCTGTCCTGAGACTTGGCCAGTGTGGGACTTATTTAAATTTTAACTTCTTTGTATGTGGAAATGTTGTCTTAAAATATGGCAAAAAAAAAACGTTTGTTTTAACCACTTCTTTGTATCTTCATGAAACTTAGCTAAAGAACACTGGTTTAGGTTTTAACAGCTTTTCTGTGTGAGGGAACTCTAACCTGAGACTTGACCAACGAGAACTTGAGTTTTACCAAATATATTGCCTGTAAGATTCTGTTTTGAAATATGGCCAAAGAGATTTCCTTGATTTTTAACAATTTTGTTGTATGCGGAAATTTTGTCTGAAACTTGGCTAAAGGAAGCTTGTTTGAGTGTTAACAACTTTTATTTGTATGAGGAAACTCTGTTCTGAGACTTGGCCAGTGGGGAACTTATTTAAATTTTAACTTCTTTGTATGTGGAAATGTTTTCCTAAAACATGGCCAGAAAAAAACGTTTGTTTCAACCACTTCTTTATATCTTCCTGAAACTTAGCTAG
>NW_019217157.1:0-1205 GCF_002532875.2 Varroa jacobsoni | reverse complement strand
GCCCCTGCCCCCGGAATCTGTCTGTATACTTTTCCATCCTCATCTTCTACCGATGCAACCGATACAATATATTCAAACACATTGGTGCGCAAGGGTATTACATTTGAAATGGTTTTAACACGGTGCGTGTATTCAATGCTTTTGCGGTTCAATACCGGAAACGCATTGGTACTTACCTGCAAAGCAGCAACGGCTTCTGTATGCAGCACATTCGGTGCCGCAATCTTTATCCAGTACAGCGGTTCTTTCAATGTATCACACTGTGCCTGCGTAAAGCTTTCTAAAAACTCCGGGGGGTATGCCATACAGGCATCCTGCGCGTTTCCGCCCTCCAGGCCTTCATCGGAAATGCTTATAAAATGTTTGTCGTAATAGTGATGCACTTCCCGCTCCATCACCTGCATGGGATCTGTATCTGAAAAAACAGTATGCGGCACCGCAGTCTGCTCGTATAAAAAACCCCGTACGGTTGTTACCTGTCTGTTGTTTACATACCAGGCTGCCCGCTGCAGATTTTCAGTCAGACTGGCATCTGCCTGCTGCGGGTCCATGTATACCGAACAGTTATTGATGTTTTTAAGCGCCGGGTTTAGCTTCAGCCCCAGCCACAGTACATTGCTGCCGGCAGCAACAGCCGGTGCATGCATGGCTATTGTTTTGCTCCCGTCTTCCTGCACATTCCACACAATGCCTTTTGCTGCCATGCGGTGTACCACCATGTCTTTCATCTGAAAGGATGCCAGCGGTGTAAAATAGATAGCAGGAGCCTCTTCGCGGATGTCTGCTTGTTTCCGCACATGTACAAACTGTGTCTCTGCTGTAATCCGGTCTTCGGCCTCCTGTATGCGGGCCTGCACGATCGCATGGGCGCAATACGGTGCTGCCAGCATCTCGGGTGTGAACAGTACCGCAAGCTTCTGCAGCAGGCGGCTTTCCATGGTGCAGATGTCCTGGTGTGTCTTAAACACTTCTCCTGCCAATACTTCTACCAGCATTTTAACAAGCGGGTCCAGGGCATCGGTATTTTTATTCCCCCATAAAAAAGAGATATTATGCAGCATGCGTGCTTTAATATCTTCCGGTGCAATCATTGATTCGTTCATAGCTGGCTGATGTTAAGGTCTTACTTGCCCGATACCGGACTTAAAAAAAATTGTGTATTGAAATAATATTTTTCACCGGTATCTTTCAATACAGCGTGAATG
>NW_019217156.1:0-1206 GCF_002532875.2 Varroa jacobsoni | reverse complement strand
GTTAGCAACTTTTTTTTTGTATGAAGAAACTCTGTTCTGAGACTTGGCCAATGGGAGACTTACTTGAGTTTTAACAACTTTTCTGTGTGAGGGAACTCTATCCTGAGACTTGACCAACGAGAACTTGGGTTTTAGCAAATATATTGCATGTAAGGTTCTGTATTGAAACATGACCAAAGAGGTTTCCTTGACTTTTAATAATTTTGTTGTATGCGGAAATTTTGTCTGAAACTTGGCTAACGGAAGCTTGTTTGAGTGTTAACAACTTTTGTTTGTGTGAGGAAACTCTGTCCTGAGACTTGGCGAGTGGGGGACTTATCTAAGTGTTAACTTCTTTGTATGTGGTAATGTTGTCCTAAAACATGGCCAGAAAAAAAATGGTTGTTTTAATCACTTCTTTTTATCTTCCTGAAACTTAGCTAGGGAACACTTGTCTAAGTTTTAACAACTTTTCTGTGTGAGGGAGCTCTATCCTGAGACTTCCTTGAGCTTTAGCAAATATATTGCTTGTAATATTCTATTTTGAAATAGGGCCGAAAGATTTCCTTGACTTTCAACAATTTTGTTGTAGACGGAAGTTTTGTTCTGAAACTTCGATAAAGAAAGCTTGTTTGAGTGTTAACAACTTTTTTGTATGCGGAAACTCTGTTCTGAGACTTGGCCAATGGGGGACTTATTTGAGTTTTAACAACTTCTTTATACGTGGAAATGTTGTCCTAAAACATGGCAAGAAAAAAACGTTTGTTTCAACTATTTCTTTATATCTTCCTGAAACTTAGCTAGAGAACACTTGTTTAGGTTTTAACAACTTTTCTGTGTCAGGGAACTCTGTCCTGAGACTTGGTCAACGAGAACTTCTTTGAGTTTTAGCAAATATATTGCTTGTAAGATTCTGTTTTGAAATATGGCCAAAAATATTTCCTTGACTTTCAACAATTTTGCTGTAGGCGGAAGTTTTGTTCTGAAACTTAGATAAAGGAAGCTTGTTTGAGTGTTAACAACTTTTTTGTTTGAGGAAACTCTGTTCTGAGACTTGGCCAGTCGGGGACTTACTTGAGTTTTACCGACTTCTTTGTATGCGGAAATGTTGTCCTAAAACATGGCTAGAAAAAAACGCTTGTTTCAACCACTTCTTTATATCTTCCTGAAACTTAGCTAGGGAACACTTGTTTAAGTTTTAACAACTTTTCTGTGTGAGGGAGCTCT
>NW_019217154.1:0-1207 GCF_002532875.2 Varroa jacobsoni | reverse complement strand
TATGTTGAACTTCTGTCCTGAAACTTAGCTAGAGAACACTTGTTTAAGTTTTAACAACTTTTCTGTATGAGGGAACTCTATACTGAGACTTGACCAACGAGAACTTGAGTTTTAGCAAATATATTACATGTGAGATTCTGTTTGTAATATACCCAAAAAAATTTTCTTGACTTTTAACGATTTTGTTGTAAGCGGCAATTTTGTCTGAAACTTGGCTAAAGGAAGCTTGTTTGAATGTTAACAACTTTTGTTTGTATGAGGAAACTCTGTCCTGAGACTTGGCCAATGGGGGACTTATGTAAGTTTTAATTTCTTTGTACGTGGAAATGTTGTCCAAAAACATGGCCAGAAAAAATGTTTGTTTTAACCAATCCTTTGTATCTTCCTGAGACTTAGCTAGAGAACACTTGTTTAAGTTTTAACAACTTTTCTGTGTGAGGAAACTCTATACTGAGACTTGGCCAACGAGAACTTGAGTTTTAGCAGATATATTAGATGTAAGATTCTGTTCTGAAATATGACCAAAAGGATTTCCTTGACTTTTAACGATTTTGTTGTAAGCGGCAATTTTGTCTGAAACTTGGCTAAAGGAAGCTTGTTTGAATGTTAACAACTTTTGTTTGTATGAGGAAACTCTGTCCTGAGACTTGGCCAATGGGGGACTTATATAAGTTTTAATTTCTTTGTACGTGGAAATGTTGTCCAAAAACATGGCCAGAAAAAATGTTTGTTTTAACCACTTTTTTGTATCTTCCTGAAACTTAGCTAGAGAATACTTGTTTAAGTTTTAACAACTTTTCTGTGTGAGGAAACTCTATACTGAGACTTGGCCAACGAGAACTTGAGCTTTAGCAGATATATTAGATGTAAGATTCTGTTCTGAAATATGACCAAAAAGATTTCCTTGACTTTTAACGATTTTGTTCTAAGCGGCAATTTTGTCTGAAATTTAGCTAAAGGAAGCTTGTTTGAGTCTTAACGACTTTTGTTTGTATGAGGAAACCTTGTCCTGAGACTTGGCCAATGGGGGACTTATTTAAGTTTTAACTTCTTTGTATGTGGAAATGTTGTCCTAAAACATGGTCAGAAAAAACGTTTGTTTTAACCACTTTTTTGTATCTTCCTGAAACTTAGCTAGAGAACACTTGTTTAAGCTTTAACAACTTTTCTGTGTGAGGAAACTCTATACTGAGACTTGACCAACGAG
>NW_019217152.1:0-1209 GCF_002532875.2 Varroa jacobsoni | reverse complement strand
GCTTGTTTGAGTGTTAACAACTTTTGTTTGTATGAGGACACTCTGTTCTGAGACGTGGCCAATGGGGGACTTATTTGAGTTTTAACTTCTTTGTATGTGGAAATGTTGTCCTAAAACATAGCCAGAAAAAATGTTTGTTTTAACCACTTCTATCTTCTTGAAACTTAGCTAGAGAACACTTGTTTAAGTTTTAACAGCTTTTCTGTATGAGGAAACTCTATTTTGAGACTTGACCAACGAGAACTTGGGTTTTAGCAAATATATTGCATGTAAGATTCTGTTTTGAAATATGGCCAAAAAGATTTCCTTGACTTTTAACAATTTTGTTTTATGCGGAAATTTTGTCTGAAACTTGGCTAAAGGAAGTTTGTTTGAGTGTTAACAACTTTTTTTTGTATGAGGAAACTCTGTCCTGAGACTTGGCCAGTGGGGGACTTATTTAAATTTTAGCTTCTTTGTATGTGGAAATGTTGTCCTAAAACATGGCCAAAAAAAACGTTTGTTTTAACTACTTCTTTGTATCTTCCTGAAACTTAGCTAGAGAACACTTGGTTAAGTTTTAACAACTTTTCTGTATGAGGAAACTCTATTTTGAGACTTGACCAACGAGAACTTCTTTGAGTTTTAACAAATATACTAGATGTAAGGTTCTGTTTTGAAATATGACCAAAAAGATTTCCTTGACTTTTAACAATTTTGTTGTATGCGGAAATTTTATCTGAAACTTGGCTAACAGAAGCTGGTTTGAGTGTTAACAACTTTTGTTTGTATGAGGACACTCTGTTCTGACACTTGGCCAATGGGGGACTTATTTAAGTTTTAACTTCTTTTTATGTGAAAATGTTGTCCTAAAACATGGCCAGAAAAAACGTTTGTTTTAACCAGTTCTTTGTACCTTCCTGAAACTTAGTTAGAGAATACTTGTTTAGGTTTTAACAACTTTTTTGTGTGAGAAAGCTCCATCCTGAGACTTCTTTGAGTTTTAGCAAATATATTGCATGTAAGATTCTGTTTTGAAATATGGCCAAAAAGATTTCCTTGACTTTGAACAATTTTGTTGTAGGCGGAAGTTTTGTTCTGAGGCTTAGATAAAGGAAGCTTGTTTGAGTGTTAACAACTTTTTGTATGAGGAAACTCTGTTCTGAAACTTGGCCAATGGGGGACTTATTTGAGTTTTACCGACTTCTTTGTAAGTGGTAATGTTGTCCT
>NW_019217150.1:0-1209 GCF_002532875.2 Varroa jacobsoni | reverse complement strand
TGTAGGATCACGTTTTTAAAGTTATCGATTAACGTACTTATTTGATAACTGTGAGCTGCTCGCTCGGTTGTCTCGTACAATATATAGGGATCCAAGAGCTCACTCAGGGAAAAACGCGAACGAAGGAAACAACCGATTTGTCAAGTTCGGCTTCTAACCATAGTGCACGATGCCCGCCTCTGACCGTGGCAGCAATGAATTAGCTCATCTAGCTGTCGGATGTATAGATATGTGCACCTTTTTAGCGAGGGGCAACCGTCGTCTGCTATTGACGCGTATATATATTTATAAATAATACTGACAAGTGGCTGAATTCACGCCGTTGCTGAAGTTTTACGTCGTGGTTAGCGTTCTGTCTGATAGGCGTCGTAACACCGCAAGTCAAAGAGTTTAAAATATGTAGGAACCAAGACATCATAAAAAAAGGAAGTAGCAACAGACCACACAGGGACCTCCAAGCGCAAGCCTCATGCTGGATAATCTGCAGATATCCTTCTTTTAGGAATGTTAGTTCGACAGTATATTGGAACTGGCTGAGTGTAACAGCAATGGGCTTTGCTACAGCCCAGGACAACTCGTGAGTCTCAAAGAATCCATTATCGAAGAGAACTTCGATGTGATGAGCCAAGCTCACTTGTATCGAAGCGTAAGTAGTGTTATTTCCAGCGTTAGGCACAGCGACCTCGTTAGTTTTGCTTTTATATGTCCTATAGCGGCCTTATAGAGAAAGGGAGCAGAAAGCTGTTAAAAAAAGGATGTTGAGCTGGCTCCAGTCGATTGATCAAGGTCTATATCTACTTTTAATATAATATAAACAGCGGCACCAGTTATTACTGCAAGGATATGTGTAGAAATAGAAGAAAAATAAGATATGCATAGATTTGACTAGTGTTATTGCTGGTTTGCGAAAAGTTTGAATAAAATCCATAAGCAAGATCTAAACAACTACGGAATCATACGGCGGCACATACGTGGTGTAAAGTATATATTTGATGTGCATCTACGGTATCTATCGTTATATCGAATATGAATAGGTCACAGAGAAACGACGAAAGGCTGTATAATGTACAACACATTCACTCTACACTGTGGGTCGTATTATAGTTCTCTCTTTCTCACATACATACTCTTATTGATTCAATGAGATTACGCGACGCTAACTATGAAGATCTTTAATCAACATGTAACTGTTTATATCTCTTTATACAA
>NW_019217149.1:0-1209 GCF_002532875.2 Varroa jacobsoni | reverse complement strand
CAAAGAAGTGGTTAAAACAAACGTTTTTTGTTGGCCATGTTTTAGGACAACATTTCCAAATACAAAGAAGTTAAAATTTAAATAAGTTCCCCACTGGCCAAGTCTCAGGACAGAGTTTCCTTATACAAACAAAAGTTGTTAACACTCAAACAAGCTTTCTTTATCTAAGTTTCAGAACAAAACTTCCGCCTACAACAAAATAGTTGAAAGTCAAGGAAATCTTTTCGGCCCTATTTCAAAATAGAATCTTACATGCAATATATTTGCTAAAACTCAAAGAAGTCTCAGGATGAAGTTCCCTCACACAGAAAAGTTGTTAAAACTTAAACAAGTATTCTCTAGCTAAGTTTCAGGAAGATAAAAAGAAGTGGTTGAAACAAACGTTCTTGCCATGTTTTAGGACAACATTTCCACATACAAAGAAGTTGTTAAAACTCAAATAAGTCCACCATTGGCCAAGTCTCAGAACAGAGTTTCCTCATACAAAAAAGTTGTTAACACTCAAACAAGCTTTCTTTATCTAAGTTTCAGAACAAAACTTCCGCCTACAACAAAATAGTTGAAAGTCAAGGAAATCTTTTCGGCCCTATTTCAAAATAGAATCTTACATGCAATATATTTGCTAAAACTCAAAGAAGTCTCAGGATGAAGTTCCCTCACACAGAAAAGTTGTTAAAACTTAAACAAGTATTCTCTAGCTAAGTTTCAGGAAGATATAAAGAAGTGGTTGAAACAAACGTTCTTGCCATGTTTTAGGACAACATTTCCACATACAAAGAAGTTGTTAAAACTCAAATAAGTCCACCATTGGCCAAATCTCAGAACAGAGTTTCCTCATACAAAAAAGTTGTTAACACTCAAACAAGCTTTCTTTATCTAAGTTTCAAAACAAAACTTCCGCCTACAACAAAATTGTTGAAAGTCAAGGAAATCTTTTTGGCCCTATTTCAAAATAGAATCTTACATGCAATATATTTGCTAAAACTCAAAGAAGTCTCAGTATGGAGCTCCCTCACACAGAAAAGTTGTTGAAACTTAGACAAGTGTTCCCTAGCTAAGTTTCAGGAAGATACAAAGAAGTGGTTAAAACAAGCGTTTTTTTCTGGCCATGTTTTAGGACAACATTACCACATACAAAGAAGTTGGTAAAACTCAAATAAGTCCCCCGTTGGCCAAGTCTCAGAACAGAGTTTCCTCATACAAAAAGTT
>NW_019217148.1:0-1210 GCF_002532875.2 Varroa jacobsoni | reverse complement strand
CAACAGAGAACTTTATATGCAATATATTTGTTAAAATTCAAAGAAGTTCTCGTTGCCCAAGTCTCAAGATAGAGTTCCCTCACACAGAAAAGTTGTTAAAACTTAAACAGGTGCTTTCTAGCTAAGTTTCAGAAAGATACAAAGAAGTGGTTAAAACAAACGTTTTTTTCTGGCCATGCTTTAGGACGACATTTCCACATACAAAGAAGTTATTAAAACTCGAATAAGTCCCCCATTGGCCAAGTCTCAAAACAGAGTTTCCTTATACAAAAAAGTTATTAACACTCAAACAAGCTTCCTTTAGCTAAGTTTCAAGACAAAATTTCCACTTACAACAAAATTGTTAAAAGTCAAGGAAATCTTTTTGGCCATATTTCAAAAGAGAACCTTACATGCAATATATTTGTGAAAACTCAAAGAAGTTCTGGTTGGCCAAGTCTCAGGATAGAGTTCCCTCACATAGAAAAGTTGTTAAAACTTAAACGAGTGTTCTCTAGCTAAGTTTCAGAAAGATACAAAGAAGTGGTTAAAACAAACGTTTTTTTTTGGCCATGTTTTAGGACAATATTTCCACATGCAAAGAAGTTGTTAAAACTCAAATAAGTCCCCCATTGGCCAAGTCTCAGAACAGAGTTTCATCATACAAAAAAAGCTATTAACACTCAAACAAGCTTCCTTTAGCTAAGTTTCAGGACAAAATTTCCACTTACAACGAAATTGTTAAAAGTCAAGGAAATCTTTTTGGCCATATTTCAAAAGAGAACCTTACATGCAATATATTTGTTAAAACTCAAAGAAGTTCTGCTTGGCCAAGTCTCAGGACAGAGTTCCCTCACACAGTAAGGTCGTTAAAACTTAAACAAGCTTCCTTTAGCTAAGTTTCAGGGCAAAATTTCCGCTTTCAACGAAATTGTTAAAAGTCAAGGAAATTTTTTTGGCCATATTTCAACAGAGAACTTTACATGCAATATATTTGTTAAAATTCAAAGAAGTTCTCGTTGCCCAAGTCTCAAGATAGAGTTCCCTCACACAGAAAAGTTGTTAAAACTTAAACAGGTGCTTTCTAGCTAAGTTTCAGAAAGACACAAAGAAGTGGTTAGAACAAACGTTTTTTTCTGGCCATGCTTTAGGACGACATTTCCACATACAAAGAAGTTGTTAAAACTCGAATAAGTCCCCCATTGGCCAAGTCTCAAAACAGAGTTTCCTT
>NW_019217147.1:0-1210 GCF_002532875.2 Varroa jacobsoni | reverse complement strand
CTCATTGGAGCTTTCAAATACCAGATGGCACTATCTCCTATCGCAACAATCAGACGATCAAACTCGTTGGAGTTTTTAGATGTCATATGACTTTTTTCTTTACCACAACGTCCAGGCGACCAAACTCGTTGGAACTTTCAAATACCAGACGGCTTTCTTCTTTATCACAAGGTCCAGACGACCAAATTCGTTGGAGCTTTCAAATACCAGATGGCTTTCCTCTTCACCACAACGTCCAGACGACCAAACTCGTTATAGCTTTCGAATACCAGATGGTACTATTTCCTGTTACAACGATCAGACGACCAAACTCGTTGGAGCTTTCAGATGTCATATGACTTTTTTCTTTACCACAACGTCCAGGCGACCAAACTCGTTCGAACTTTCAAATACCAGACGGCTTTCTTCTTTATCACAAGGTCCAGACGACCAAATTCGTTGGAGCTTTCAAATACCAGATGGCTTTCCTCTTTACTACAACGTCCCGACGACCAAACTCGTTATAGCTTTCGAATACCAGATGGTACTATTTCCTGTTACAACGATCAGACGACCAAACTCGTTGGAGCCTTCAAGTATCAGATGCCTTTCTTCTTTACCACAACGCCCAGACGACCAAACTCGTTGGAGCTTTCAAGTACCAGATGGCACTATTTCCTGTCACAACGACCAGACGACCAACCTCGTTGGAGCTTTCAGATGTCATATGACTTTCTCCTTTACCACAACGTCCAGACGACCAAACTCGTTGGAGCTTTCATGTACCAAATGGCACTATTTCCTGTCACAACGATCAGACGACCAAACTCGTTGGAGTCCTCAGGTGTCAGATGGCTTTCTTCTTTACCACAACATCCAGGCGACTAAACTCGTTGGAACTTTCAAATACCAGATGACACTATTTCCTGTCACAACGTCCAGACTACCAAACTCATTGGAGCCTTCAGGTATCAGATGGCTTTCTTCTTTACCATAACGTCCAAACGACCAAACCCGTTGGAGCTTTCATGTACCAAATGGCACTATTTCCTGTCACAACGATCAGACAACCAAACTCGTTGGAGTCTTCAGGTGTCAGATGGCTCTCTTCTTTACCACAACATCCAGGCGACTAAACTCGTTGGAACTTTCAAATACCAGATGACACTATTTCCTGTCACAACGTCCAGACGACCAAACTCATTGGAGCCTTCAGGTATCAGATGGCTTT
>NW_019217145.1:0-1210 GCF_002532875.2 Varroa jacobsoni | reverse complement strand
GTTCTGTGTTGAAACATGACCAAAGAGGTTTCCTTGACTTTTAATAATTTTGTTGTATGCGGAAATTTTGTCTGAAACTTGGCTAAAGGAAGCTTGTTTGAGTGTTAACAACTTTTGTTTGTATGAGGAAACTCTGTTCTGAGACATGGCCAATGGGGGACTTATTTAAGTTTTATTTTCTTTGTATGTGGAAATGTTGTCCTAAAACATGGCCAAAAAAAAACGTTTGTTCTAACCACTTCTTTGTATCTTCCTGAAACTTAGCTAGAGAACACTCGTTTAGGTTTTAACAACTTTTCTGTGTGGGGGAACTCTATCCTGAGACTTGACCAACGAGAACTTGGGTTTCAGCAAATATATTGCATGTAAGGTTCTGTATTGAAATATGACCAAAGAGGTTTCCTTGACTTTTAATAATTTTGTTGTATGCGGAAATTTTGTCTGAAACTTGGCTAAAGGAAGCTTGTTTGAGTGTTAACAACTTTTGTTTGTATGAGGAAACTCTGTTCTGAGACATGGCCAATGGGGAACTTATTTAAGTTTTATTTTCTTTGTATGTAAAAATGTTGTCCTAAAACATGGCCAAAAAAAACGTTTGTTCTAACCACTTCTTTGTATCTTCCTGAAACTTAGGTAGAGAACACTTCTTTAAGTTTTAACAGCTTTTCCGTATGAGGAAACTCTATTTTGAGACTTGACCAACGAGAACTTGGGTTTTAGCAAATATATTGCATGTAAGATTCGGTTTTGGAATATGGCCAAAAAGATTTCCTTGACTTTTAACAATTTTGTTGTATGCGGAAATTTTGTCTGAAACTTGGCTAAAGGAAGTTTGTTTGAGTGTTAACAACTTTTGTTTTTATGAGGAAACTCTGTCCTGAGACTTCGCCAATGGGGGACTTATTTAAGTTTTAACTTCTTTGTATGTAGAAATATTGTCCTAAAGCATGGCCAAAAAAAACGTTTGTTTTTACCACTTCCTTGTATCTTCATGAAACTTAGCTAGAGAACACTTGTCCAAGTTTTAACAACTTTTCTGTGTGAGGGAACTCTATCCTGAGACTTGGCCAACAAGAACTTCTTAGAGTTTTAACAAATATACTACATGTAAGGTTCTGTTTTGAAATATGACCAAAGAAATTTCCCTGACCTTTAACAATTTTGTTGTAAGCGAAAATTTTGTCTGAAACTTGGCTAACGGAAGCTTGTT
>NW_019217144.1:0-1211 GCF_002532875.2 Varroa jacobsoni | reverse complement strand
CTAAAACTTAAGTTCTCGTTGGTCAAGTCTCAGGATGGGGTTTCCTCATACAGAGAAGTTGTTAAAACTTAAGCAAGTGTTCTCTAGCTAAGTTTCAGGAAGACACAAAGAAGTGGTTAAAACACACGTTTTTTTTTCTGGCCATGTTTTAGGACAACATTTCCACATACAAAGAAGTTGTTGAAACTCAGGTAAGTCCCCCATTGGCCACGTCTCAGAACAGTGTTTCCTCATACAAAAAAAAGTTGTTAACACTCAAACAAGCTTCCTTTAGCCAAGTTTCAGACAAAATTTCCGCATACAACAAAATTGTTAAAAGTCAAGGAAATCTTTTTGGTCATATTTCAAAACAGAACCTTACATGCAATACATTTGTTAAAACTCAAGGAAGTTCTCGTTGGCGAAGTCTTAGGAGAGAGTTCCCTCACACAGAAAAGTTGATAAAACTTAAACAAGTGCCCTCTAGCTAAGTTTCAGAACAGAAGTCCCACATACAAAGAAGTTGTTAAAACTCAAATAAGTCCCCCATTGGCCCAGTCTCAGAACAGAGTTTCCTCATACAAAAAAGTTTTTAACGGTCAAACAAGCTTTCTTTAGCTAAGTTTCAGGACAAAATTTCCACTTATAACAAAATTGTTAAAAGTCAAGGAAATCTTTTGGGCCATATTTCAAAACAGAATCTTACATGCATTATATTTGTTAAAACTCAAAGAAGTTCTCGTTGGCCAAGTCTCAGGATAGAGTTCCTTCACACAGAAAAGTTGTTAAAACTTAAACAAGCGTTCTTTAGGTAAGTTTCAGAACAGAAGTCCCACATACAAAGAAGTGGTTAAAACGAACGTTTTTTTTCTATCCATGTTTTAAGACAACATTTCCCCATACAAAGAAGTTGTTAAAACTCAAATAAGTCCCCATTGGCCAAGTCTCAGAACAGAGTTTCCTCATCCA
This sequence comes from Varroa jacobsoni, assembly GCF_002532875.2. Classification (NCBI taxonomy): domain Eukaryota; kingdom Metazoa; phylum Arthropoda; class Arachnida; order Mesostigmata; family Varroidae; genus Varroa; species Varroa jacobsoni. Next base: position 263 of record NW_019217144.1, on the reverse strand, counting down.
AAAAAAAGTTGTTAACACTTAAACAAACTTCCTTTAGCTAAGCTTCAGGACAAAATTTCCACTTACAACAAAATTGTTAGAAGTCAAGGAAATCTTTTTGGCCATATTTCAAGAGAGAACCTTACATGCAATATATTTGTTAAAACTCAAAGAAGTTCTCGTTGGCCAAGTCTCAGGGTAGAGTTCCCTCATACAGAAAAGTTGTTAAAACTTAAACAAGTGTTCTCTAGCTAAGTTTCACGACAGAAGTTCCACATACAAAG
>NW_019217141.1:0-1212 GCF_002532875.2 Varroa jacobsoni | reverse complement strand
ACTTATTGCCCAAGGAATTGCAGGGACTGTAAAACGTGCAGTATCAAAAGAACTATCTCGAGAGAAAGTAATGAAAATCAATCTTGATGCATTGGATGAGGCTAAGAAAAACTTCAATCTTGCTTTGAGAAGTTTGCGTGATGCCTTGGGGGGAATTAGTTCTGAAAATGATGCTTTTATCAAAGCTTTTAATTCCGAAATGGATGAAATGATTTCAGAAGTGAAGGAAAAACAAAAAGCTCATAAGGAAACAACGGTAAGCGTGAAATAAGTATTTAATTCAAATCTTATGCAATATAAATATGTATTGGTGTTTTTTGGTTTCGCTGTAGTTTCTTGCACAGCTTACTACTTTTGGAAACAAGCATCTGATAAAAAGCAAGTCCTTTTGGCATCACAGAAAGCAGTAACATCAGATGCTAAAACCAAAAGAAACATAAGCATTATTAGTGCTTAGTGTTGAGTTTTTAGTGTTGAATAAAATAGCCACAACGCCAATTAATTAGAAATACTAAAAACTCAACATTCATAACTTAAAACTAAACGAAGTGGCTAACATTCAACTTCCATTTATCAATAAAGCTTATTATCAATTTGCTGACATTGATAATAATTCAAAGGTACTGGCACAAATCAAAGTTGATTATGGAACAATAATTTCATCAATTTCTGCCATGACCAAAGTACCTGAAAAACTGATTTGTGCTATGATTTTCATTGAATCACAAGGCAAATCAAGTGTGGTTTCAGGTAGAGCCATTGGTTTAATGCAAGTTGATTATAGTTCTGCTGGAGATATAATTTTCTTTGAAAACAAACAGAAACGTTTGGGAGATTCAGAAAAAGCATTGCTTCGCAAATACCTTGGTTCTCGTTTAGATTGTATTTTATCCATGCAATACATGGGTCAGAAACTCAAATGCAACAATAATCTCGGCTATGTGTTTACCAAAGCCGATTTACTCAAACCCGAACTTAATATTTTAGTCGGCTCAATTTATTTGGGGATTTTACTCGATGAACATGTAGAAAACAACATTGTGCGATTAGACAAAATTGTACTTAGATACAATAAAGGCTTCTTTACTAAATTCCCTAAAGGTGCAAGTAAAGAGGTAGTTTATAAATCAGCCAATACAACGAGTCAAAACTACATCAAAAAACTGGCTGGTATCAATTCTGTACTTTCAATAGCATAAAGGTACAAGGTGT
>NW_019217140.1:0-1211 GCF_002532875.2 Varroa jacobsoni | reverse complement strand
AAATGGTGAGAACTTGTGTAAAGTGTTTAACGTGTTTAACTGAGAAACCCTTATGTTTAGCATGTTTTAAAGAAGTCATTAATAATAAAGAAAGCAAGAAGAACGAGATTTACCAAGTATGTCTTTTGTAATACTTTTTAAAAAAAAGTAAGCAAAAATTAAAATACTTTTTTAAAAAAAGTAAGCAAAAATTAAAATACTTTTTAAAAAAAAATAAGTAAAAATTAAAATAGAACGTTTGTCGTTTTTTTGCTTACTTTTTTTTAAAAAGTATTTTAAATGACAGTTGTTTTGAGAATATTAAGATAGATTATAATAAAGGGTATCTCTTTCGCGTTGGAGCTAATGGTATATTGAAACGTACAGGTATTTCCAAGGCGTATTTTGGACAATTAAAATTTACAGAGGAACGAAGGGTATTTCATGTTGATAAGTTTATATACGAAAATTATCACAAGGTAAAGTTACATGAAGCAGACTATTTGATACATTTAAATGGAGACATTGCTGATAATAGGATTGTTAATCTATTATTACAAAGTCGATTGATTGAACCAGATGAAAATAATAAATATGTGATATGCTTCGATTAGAATTTAAGATGAATTTGATGAATTACTGTTTGTTGAACTATTACTAAGATACACCTTGAATTTGAACAACTTCTTTTTTAATATTTTGTATGAGAGCTCTATGAATTTTACGCAGGCTAAAATAATAACAATTATAGATTCCATTAACATTTTATATATAATACTACTATATAAAATGAAAACTGTATTTCGGTGGCAGGGTAATAAATCTAAGCATTTGAATAAAATTCTTCCATATGTTCCAGAATTTAGTGGAAAGTATATTGAACCGTTTTTAGGTTCAGGCGCCATGTTTTTAAAATTACAACCTAAAAAATGGATTATTAATGATATTAATAAAGATGTTATAAATGTATGGAGAAATGTCCAAAGCAATCCAAATGAAATAATAGAATATTTTAAGAAGTTTTCAACAAGATTTTTATTGCAAACCAAAGAACAAAAGTTATTGTATTGTAAAAATGTTGATTTGAATAGCTTTCCATTTGATTTAAATAGAGCATGTACTTTTTTAATTTTATTACATTGCTGTTATACACCATTGAATTTCAGCAGTTTAAGTATTCAAACAAAGGAAAATAATTTGTATTTTGCGAAGCAAGGTTGTCATAATAATAT
>NW_019217139.1:0-1213 GCF_002532875.2 Varroa jacobsoni | reverse complement strand
TGGGTCACTAGACAGCGTGGCTCGTTCAAGCCGTTTCCTTTTAACAATTATCGAAGGAGGGATTTACAGACGTGTGGCCTCAGCAATGCCCCCCGCGTATTGCTGCAGGGCCCCTTCCGGTCGTCATCCGGTACTACAACAATAGCGGGATTTTCGGTCAATTGATGGGGCAGCCAGGTGATGTTGACTAGACTCCCGGGCCCCTGTGCTACCTGCCAGCCCGTCAGTGCCCCACGGTTTTAGAGCTGTACCCTCACATCCTTCCCCGCCCAACGACTTGTCTTAATTCTTCCGGCTCTTCCGAGTCCGACGCTTTCCGTCGTCGCTCCCCTGCTCTTGGCGCCGTTGAAGCCCTTAGAGTGAGCCTTCCTCCGCCGCTAGAGTTCTCAGGGTCCCTCGTTTCTTTTCACCGTAGGTATGTAAGGGAACGATGGGTCTATCCCTAGAGTTGGTTTTTGTCCGCGCCGGGTATAATCCCCGGTACCTATCATATCTGACAGGCCTTCCCCTATCCGCCACCTGGGGACTCGCCCGGTCGGGGTCCAACAACCCCTTCCGATCGTTATCTTACTTTCTTCTTTCAACGACCGGAGCGCCGGGATCGAGAACCACCTGGTACTTGAAAACCTTAACGAGTTTGGCCGTTTAGCCATTGTGGCACAGAAGAAAGGCATCTGGTACTGGACATCCCTAACAAGTTTGGTCATCTGGCTATTGCAATGAAAAAGAAAGTTATTTGGTAATTCAAAGTCCCAACGAGTTTGGCCATCTGGCCGTTGTGGCAGATAAGGGAGTCACTGTTACTTAAAAGCTCAAACGAGTTTTTGCCATCAACATCGAGAACCACCTGGTACTTGAAAACCTTAACGAGTTTGGCCGTTTAGCCATTGTGGCAAAGAAGAAAGCCATCTGGTACTGGAACGCCCTAATAAGTTTGGTCATCTAGCTATTGCGGTGAAGAAGAAAGTTATCTGGTAATTCAAAGTCCCAATGAGTCTGGCCATCTGGCCGTTGTGGCAGATAAAAGAGTCGCTGGTATTTAAAAGCCCAAACGAGTTTGGCCGTTTAGCCATTGTAGCAGGGAAGAGAGCCATCTGGTACTGGAATGCCCTAACAAGTTTTGTCATCTAGCTGTTGCGGTGAAGAAGAAAGTTATCTGGTAATTCAAAGTCCTAACGAGTTTAGCCATATGGCCGTTTCGGTGAAAAAGGAA
>NW_019217138.1:0-1214 GCF_002532875.2 Varroa jacobsoni | reverse complement strand
CTCCGCTTACAACAAAATTGTTAGAAGTCAAGGAAATCTTTTTGGCCATATTTCAAAAGAGAACCTTACATGCAATATATTAGTTAAAGCTCAAAGAAGTTCTCGTTGGTCAAGTCTCAGGATAGAGTTCCCTGACACAGAAAAGTTGTTAAAACTTAAACACAAGTGCTCTCTAGGTAAGTTTCAGGACAGAAGTTCCGCATACAAAGAAGTGGTTAAAACAAACGTTTTTTTTCGGGCCATATTTTAGGACAACATTTCCACATACAAAGAGGTTGTTAAAACTCATATAAGTCCCTCATTGGCCAAGTCTCAGAACAGAGTTTCCTCATACAGAAAGGTTGTTAACACTCAAACAAGCTTTTTTTAACTAAGTTTCAGGACCAAATTTCCGCTTACAGCAAAATTGTGAAAAGTCAAGGAAATCTTTTTGGTCATATTTCAGAACAGAATCTTACATGCAATATATGTGCTAAAACTCAAGTTGACGTCGGTCAAGCCTCAGGATAGAGTTTCCTCATACAGAAAAATTGTTAAAACTTAAACAAGTGTTCTCTAGCTAAATTGCAGGAAGATACAAAGAAGTAGTTAAAACACACGTTTTCTTCTGGCCATATTTGGGGACAACATTTCCACATACAAAGAAGTTGTTAAAGCTGAAATAAGTCTCCCATTGGCCAGGTCTCAGAACATAGTTTCCTCATACAAAAAAGTTGTTAACACTCAGACAAGTTTTTTTTAGCTAAGTTTCAGGACCAAATTTCCGCTTAAAACAAAATTGTTAAAAGTCAAGGAAATCTTTTTGGTCATATTTCAAAACAAAATCTTACATGCAATATATTTGCTAAAACTCAAGTTATCGTTGGTCAAGCCTCAGGATAGAGTTTCCTCATACAGAAAAGTTGTTAAAACTTAAACAAATGTTCTCTAGCCAAGTTTCAGGAAGATACAAAGAAGTGGTTAAAACAAACGTTTTTTTCTGGCCATGTTTTGGGACAACATTTCGACATACAAAGAAATTGTTAAAACAAATAAGTCCCCTCATTGGTCACGTCTCAGAACAGAGTTTCCTCACATATATAAGTTGCTAACACTCACACAAGCTTCCTCTAACTAAATTTCAGGACAAAATTTCCTCTTACAACGAAATTGTTAAAAGTCAAGGAAATCTTTTTGGCCATATTTCAAAAGAGTACCTTACATGCAATATATTT
>NW_019217137.1:0-1215 GCF_002532875.2 Varroa jacobsoni | reverse complement strand
GACTTGGCCAATGGGGGACTTATTTGAGTTTTACCAACTTCTTTGTATATGGAAATGTTGTCCTAAAACATGGCCAACAAAAAACGTTTGTTTTAACCACTGCTTTGTATCTTCCTGAAACTTAGCTAGAGAATACTTGTTTAAGTTTTAACAACTTTTCTGTGTGAGGGAACTCTGTCCTGAGACCTGGCTAACGAGAACTTCTTTGAGTTTTAACAAATGTATTGCATGCAAGGTTCTGTTTTGAAATATGACCAAAAAGATTTCCTTGATTTTTAACAATTTTGTTGTATGCGGAAATTTTATCTGAAACTAGGCTAAAGGAAGCTTGTTTGAGTGTTAACAACTTTTTTTTGTATGAGGAGACTCTGTTCTGAGCCTTGGCCAATGGGGGATTTACTTGAGTTTTAACAACTTCTTTGTATGTGAAAATGTTCTCCCAAAAACATGGCCAGAAAAAAACGTTTGTTTTAAGTACTTTTTTGTATTTTCCTAAAACTTAGCTAGAGAATACTTGTTTAAGTTTTAACAACCTTTCTGTGTGAAGAAACTCTATCCTGAGACTTGCCCAACGAGAACTTGAGTTTTAGCAAATATATTACATGTAAGGTTCTGTTTTGAAATATGGCCAAAAAGATTTCCTTGACTTTTAACAATGTTGCTGTATGCGGAAATTTTTCCTGAAACTTGGCTAAAGGAAGCTTGTTTGACTGTTAACAACTTTTGTTTGTATGAGGAAACTTTGTCCTGAGACTTGGCCAATGGGGGACTTATTTAAGCTTTAACTTCTTTGTATGTGAAAATGTTGTCCTAAAACATGGCCAGAAAAAAACGTTTGTTTTAAGTACTTTTTTGTATTTTCCTAAAACTTAGCTAGAGAATACTTGTTTAAGTTTTAACAACTTTTCTGTGTGAGTGAGCTCCATCCTCAGACTTCTTTGAGTTTTAGCAAATATATTGCATGTAAGATTCTATTTTGTAATATGGCCAAAAAGATTCCCTTGACTTTGAACAATTTTGTTGTAGGCGGAAGTTTTGTTCTGAAACTTAGATAAAGGAAGCTTGTTTGAGTGTTAACAACTTTTTTGTATGAGGAAACTCTGTTCTGAGACTTGGCCAATGGGAGACTTACTTGAGTTTTACCAACTCCTTTGTATGTGGTGATGTTGTCCTAAAACATGGCCAGAAAAAACGTTTGTTTCAACCACTTCTTTA
>NW_019217134.1:0-1216 GCF_002532875.2 Varroa jacobsoni | reverse complement strand
AAAAAAAACGTTTGTTTTAACCACTTCTTTGTATCTTCCTGAAACTTAGCTAGAGAACACCTGTTTAACTTTTAACAACTTTTCTGTGTGAGGGAACTTTATCCTGAGACTTCACCAACGAGAACTTGGGTTTTAGCAAATATATTCTGTTAAGAATCTGTTTTGAAATATGGCCAAAAAAGATTTCCTTGACTTTTAACAATTTTGTTGTAAGCGGAGATTTTGTCTGAAACTTGGTTAAAGGAAGCTTGTTTGAGTGTTAACAACTTTTGTTTGTATGAGGAAACTCTGTCCTGAGACCTGGCTAATGGGGGACTTATTTAAGTTTTAACTTCTTTATATGTGGAAATGTTGTCCTAAAGCATGGTCAAAAAAAACGTTTGTTTTAACCACTTTTTTGTATCTTCCTGAAACTTAGCTAGAGAACACTGGTTTAAGTTTTAACAACTTTTCTGTGTGAGGGAACTCTATCCTGAGACTTGGCCAACGACAACTTCTTTGAGTTTTAACAAATATATTGCATGTAAGATTCTGTTTTGAAATATGACCAAAAAGATTTCCCTGACTTTTAACAATTTTGTTGTATGCGGAAATTTTGTCTGAAACTTGGCTAAAGGAAGCTTGTTTAAGTGTTAACAACTTTTGTTTGTATGAGGAAAATCTGTACTGAGACTTGGCCAATGGGGGACTTATTTAAGTTTTAACTTCTTTGTATGTGGAAATGTTATCCTAAAACATGGCCAAAAAAAACGTTTGTTTTAACCACTTCTTTGTATCTTCCTGAAACTTAGCTAGAGAACACCTGTTTAAGTTTTAACAACTTTTCTGTGTGAGGGAACTTTATCCTGAGACTTGACAAATGAGAACTTGGGTTTTAGCAAATATATTCCGTTAAGTATCTGTTTTGAAATATGGCCAAAAAAGATTTCCTTGACTTTTAACAATTTTGTTGTAAGCGGAAATTTTGTCTGACACTTGGTTAAAGGAAGCTTGTTTGAGTGTTAACAACTTTTGTTTGTATGAGGAAACTCTGTCCTGAGACTTGGCTAATAGGGGACTTACTTAAGTTTTAACTTCGTTATATGTGGAAATGTTGTCCTAAAGCATGGTCAAAAAAAAACGTTTGTTTTAACCACTTCTTTGTATCTTCCTGAAACTTAGCTAGAGAAAACCTGTTTAAGTTTTAACAACTTCTCTGTGTGAGGGAACTCTATTC
>NW_019217133.1:0-1216 GCF_002532875.2 Varroa jacobsoni | reverse complement strand
AAAATTTAAATAAGTCCCCCACTGGCCAAGTCTCAGGACAGAGTTTCCTCATATAAACAAAAGTTGTTAACACTCAAACAAGCTTCCTTTAGCCAAGTTTCAGACAAAATTTCCGCATACAACAAAATTGTTAAAAGTCAAGGAAATCTTTTTGGTCATATTTCAAAACAGAACCTTACATGCAATATATTTGCTAAAACCCAAGTTCTCGTTGGTCAAGTCTCAAAATAGAGTTTCCTCATACAGAAAAGTTGTTAAAACTTAACCAAGTGTTCTCTAGCTAAGTTTCAGGAAGATACAAAGAAGTGGTTAAAACAAACGTTTTTTCTGGCCATGTTTTAGGACAACATTTCCACATACAAAGAAGTTAAAGTTTAAATAAGTCCCCCACTGGCCAAGTCTCAGGACAGAGTTTCCTTATACAAACAGAAGTTGTTAACACTCAAACAAGCTTCCTTTAGCCAAGTTTCAGACAAAATTTCCGCTTACAACAAAATTGTTAGAAGTCAAGGAAATCTTTTTGGCCATATTTCAAAACAGAATCTTAACGTAATACATTTGCTAAAACCCAAGTTCTCGTTAGCCAAGTCTCAGGATAGAGTTCCCTCAGACAGAAAAGTTGTTAAAACATAAACAAGTGTTCTCTAGCTAAGTTTCAGGAAGATACAAAGAACGGGTTAAAACAAACGTTTTTCTGGCCATGTTTTAGGACAACATTTCCACATACAAAGAAGTTAAAGTTTAAATAAGTCCCCCACTGGCCAAGTCTCAGGACAGAGTTTCCTCATACAAACAAAAGTTGTTAACACTCAAACAAGCTTCCTTTAGCCAAGTTTCAGACAATATTTCCGCATACAACAAAATTGTTAAAAGTCAAGGAAATCTTTTTGGTCATATTTCAAAACAGAACCTTACATGCAATATATTTGCTAAAACCCAAGTTCTCGTTGGTCAAGTCTCAAAATAGAGTTTCTTCATACAGAAAAGTTGTTAAAACTTAACCAAGTGTTCTCTATTTAAGTTTTAAGAAGATACAAAGAACGGGTTAAAACAAACGTTTTTTCTGGCCATGTTTTAGGACAACATTTCCACATACAAAGAAGTTAAAGTTTAAATAAGTCCCCCACTGGCCAAGTCTCAGGACAGAGTTTCCTTATACATATGCAACATTTTCGATAGAGCCCGATTTCGCGTTTGGCACTATTAGATGGAGTAT
>NW_019217132.1:0-1217 GCF_002532875.2 Varroa jacobsoni | reverse complement strand
GCTGCGTACATGAAACGACTTGTCCAATGCGATTTGAGTTGCGTAGATGAAACGACTTGTCCAATACGATTTGAGTTGCATACGCGAAATAACTTGTCCAATACGATTGGAATTGCGTACGCAAAACAACTTGTCCAATACGATTTGAATTGCGTACGCGAAACAACTTGCCCGAACTTGCGTACGCGAAACAACTTGTCCAATACGATTTGACCTGCGAACGTGAAACAACTTGTCCAATACGATTTGAGTTGCGTACGCGAAACAACTTTTCCAATACGATTTGAGTTGCGTAAGCGAAACTGCTTGTCCAATACGATTTGAGTCGCGTGTATGAAACAATTTGTCCAAAGTTGCATATGCGAAACAACTTGTCCAAAGCTGCATACTCGAAACAACCTTTCCAACACGATTTGAATTGCGTACGCGAAACAACTTGTCTAAAGCTGCGTACCCGAAATAACTTGTCCAAAGCTGTGTACACGAAACAACTTGTTCGAAGCTGCGTACGCGAAACAACTTGTTCAAAACTGCATACGCGAAATAACCTGTCCAAAGCTGTGTACACGAAACAACTTGTTCAAAGTTGCATACGCGAAATAACTTGTCCAAAGTTGCATACGCGAAACAACTTGTCCAAAGCTGCGTACGAGGAACAACTTGTTCAACGCCGGGTGCGCAAAACCACTTATTCAAAGCTGCGTACGCAAAACAACTTTTCCAATACGAGTTGCATAAGCGAAACCGCTTGTCCAATACGATTTGAGTTGCGTACGCGAAACAACTTATCCAAAGCTGCGTACGCGGAACAACTTGTCCAAAGCTGCGTACGCGAAACAACTTGTCCGAAGTTGCATACGCGAAACAACTTGTTCAAAGCTGTGTACGCGAAACAACTTGTCCAAAGCTGCGTACGAGAAACAACTTGTTCAACGCTGTGTACGCAGAACCACTTGTTCAAAGCTGCGTACGCGAAACAACTTTTCGAATACGAGTTGCGTAAGCGAAACTGCTTGTCCAATACGATTTGAGTTGCGTACGCGAAACAACTTGTCCAAAGCTGCATACTCGAAACAACTTGTTCAAAGCTACGTACGCGAAACAACTTGTCCAAAGCTGCGTACGAGAAACAACTTGTTCAACGCTGTTTATGCAGAACCACTTGTTCAAAGCTGCGTACGCGAAACAACTTGTTCAAAGCTACATACGAGAAACAA
>NW_019217126.1:0-1219 GCF_002532875.2 Varroa jacobsoni | reverse complement strand
TTGATAACTTTAAATCCTAAACTTGGTGTCAATACTTGTACACCTTTCATGTTCTGAATAGCATCAAAAAAACTTGGCTGAGCCGAATTTTTAATATCATTCAAATCAAGTTTTTCTATACTCACAGGTGCTTGTAGTAATGATTCAGCTTGTTTTGTTGCAGTAACAACAATTTCTTCTGTTTCAAATACAGCAGTAGTATCTGTCAGTTTATGTGCATAGATTACATTACTAACTGCTAATGCAAATAAGGTAAGTATAGGTTTATTCATATCGTTATATTTTATAAAATATAACGCAAAAGTAAAAAAGAATTTATAATTATACAAATCCTTGAAAGTATGCTATAACCATATTTTAAACAACGACAAAATTATTCAAGCTGTATTTATGTATTAATAGTAACGATCTAAAAATTAAAGTATTAAATGTTGTGTAAATGATTTGTCTGTATTATTTAAAGAATTTACCCATTGAAATTGGCTTAAAAAAGAGTGCAATTTTACACAGTTTTGAAATGAGAATTTACAACCGATTTCAGTGCTTTTCTAATTGTGGGTAGATTTCAAATAAATCATTAGTTTTGTATTCAACAATTCAAATATTGAACCCGAAATTCAAATATATTTTCTTATTAATTATCAATTTAAGTTTTGGTAATCAATTGTTTGCTCAAGAAAAATTGAGTTTGGCTCAGGCTATTGCCAAATGTTTGCAAAACAATTATCAAATAAAAATTGCCTCAGCAAATAAAGAAACTGCAATAAACAACAATACTTGGGGCAATGCTGGTAAATATCCAACCATTGCTTTTTTAGCCAATACTACCAACAATATTACCAATCAAGTTCCAAGTAATCCGTTTGCATTGGGCGGAGTGCTGTTGAGCGATAATGTGGCTGCTCAAGTAGATGTGGCTTGGACAATTTTTAATGGATATAGAGTTTCTATTCAAAAAGCAAGTTTCGAAAAATTAAGCAATGTGAGTGAAGGAAATGTGCAATTAATTATTCAAGCTCAAATTCAATCGTTGATAATGGCTTATAATGTGGCTGTTTTTGAAAAAGAAAAATTAGCAGTCAGAAAAAAAGTATTGGAGCTTTCGAAACATAGAATGGCTTATATGGAAGCAAAAAAAGAATATGGTCAAACCAATACTTTTGATTATTTGCAAGAAAAAAATGCCATGTTAAGCGACTCTTCTAGCTTTGTTTTGCAA
>NW_019217125.1:0-1220 GCF_002532875.2 Varroa jacobsoni | reverse complement strand
GAGAAAAAAACGTTTGTTTCAACCGCTTATTTATATCTTCCTGAAACTTAGCTAGAGAACACTTGTTTAAGTTTTAACAACTTTTCTGTGTCAGGGAACTCCGTCCTGAGACTTCGTCAACGAGAACTTCTTTGAGTTCTAGCAAATATACTGCATGTAAGATTCTATTTTGAAATATGGCGAAAAAGATTTCCTTGACTTTTAACAATTTTGTTGTAGGCGGAAGTTTTGTTCTGAAACTTAGATAAAGGAAGCTTGTTTGAGTGTTAACAACTTTTTTGTATGAGGAAACTCTGTTCTGAGACTTGGCCAATGGGGGACTTATTTGACTTTTACCGACTTCTTTGTATGTGGAAATATTGTCCTGAAACATGGCTAGAAAAAAACGCTTGTTTCAACCATTTCTTTATATCATCCTGAAACTTAGCTAAAGAACACTTGTTTAAGTTTTAACAACTTTGCTGCGTGAGGGAACTCTGTCCTGAGACTTGGTCAACGAGAACTTCTTTGAGTTTTAGCAAATATACTGCATGTAAGATTCCATTTTGAAATATGGCCAAAAAGATTTCCTTGACTTTCAACAATTTTGTTGTAGGCGGAAGTTTTGTTCTGAAACTTAGATAAAGAAAGCTTGTTTGAGTGTTAACAACTTTTTTGTATGAGGAAACTCTGTTCTGAGACTTGGCCAATGGGGGACTTATTTGACTTTTACCGAGTTCTTTGTATTTGGAAATGTTGTCCTAAAACATGGCTAGAAAAAAACGCTTGTTTCAACCACTTCTCTATATCTTCCTGAAACTTAGCTAAACAACACTTGTTTAAGTTTTAACAACTTTTCTGCGTGAGGGAGCTCCATCCTGAGACTTCTTTGAGTTTTAGCAAATATACTGCATGTAAGATTCTATTTTGAAATATGGCGAAAAAGATTTCCTTGACTTTCAACAATTTTGTTGTAGGCGGAAGTTTTGTTCTGAAACTTAGATAAAGGAAGCTTGTTTGAGTGTTAACAACTTTTTGTATGAGGAAACTCTGTTCTAAGACTTGGCCAATGGAGGACTTATTTGAGTTTTACCAACTTCTTTGTATGTGGAAATGTTGTCCTAAAACATGGCCAGAAAAAAAACGTTTGTTTTAGAATTAGAAGAAATTCTGGATATGTGTTTGAATCCGGGACTTCAGTTTGCATAAATATATCCTAGTTTTGTGGACGAAATTCAGCT
>NW_019217124.1:0-1221 GCF_002532875.2 Varroa jacobsoni | reverse complement strand
ATAATCTGTTATTGTAGTAGCTGACGTTATTCTTGCCATATCATTCAACATTATGGCCTAATGTCCATTTGTTTAATTCTAATCAACAATATCAAGGCCTTCCAATGCATTATAAAGTGTGCTTTCTTGTAGATCTAAACGCGTCTGCCGACATCCGACGTGTACACCCGTGTGATACGGCCTACCTATCTAAGGCCTCAACGAAGATAAAATGAATGAAACAAATCGACACCTGAGTTAAGAGAGGAAGCCGCAATACGATTTTTTCCTATTTGGCATTTTCAATTTCTAGAATACTCTATCATGAACCATTTTTACCAACCAGCAAACTACGGTTTTATGAGAGTGACTTCGTGCATTTCGATTTATATGGTGACTACCTCAACAACAGGTTGGGGTGATTTCTCTCGAACAAAAAGTAACGAACTAGGTACGATTGAGCTGATCATCACCATGTGCTCATGAAAAGTCGTGAGTCTTTGGTACTTTAGTCTATCTCTAATTCAACCTACGTTGACTCACGCACAATGACGAGACAAAGCTTTATTTTGTTACGACAACAACACATAATAATTTTGGCATAGAGTGTCAAGACTTGTGTATACGATTATTCCGATTCTCCGTTCATAAAAAATCAGCCCCGATAAACATTGCCCGCGTCGCACAACGCACGGGCTTGCGCTTAGACCAACCTCGCTAAAAGAGATTCATTATCACATTTTCTCATCACCAATTAAACGAAATACGGACCTTTGCTGTTTGAAAAGAAGGTGTAGCTTGAAATTGTAGCTGGACGGTATTTTCTCGTCTATGCGGACGATAAGAGCTCCCATTCAAACGTCCTCATATACGTATACTATATAAGACAAGTTCATTAGCTTTATATCTGAGTCAGAATGATAAATTCACTTAAGCCATGCACGGGGATGTTCATCGGATAGCGTCTTTTCTTTTTTCTGACCCCTTCCAGCTTTCTGGAGCGGAAAGCATGCGATTCTGCACGATCTGACAATATCCCTTTAACAATCACACCTGTCCCAAGGACAGTCAATAGTCCTTCCTTCTTTTCCCTTCGGTTATATAAGGCCCAAAAGTGAGCAATCCTCCGGCTTGCCTGCGATCTAACCTGTAGCATAAGTTTCGAGCTTATTCCTTTACACCGACACGAACGACCTCTCGGCCTCCTATACTTCTGATTCTGACTTGACACTTGCTATATAT
>NW_019217123.1:0-1219 GCF_002532875.2 Varroa jacobsoni | reverse complement strand
TGTAAATCTATGTATCTATCTATCTATCTATTTATGTAAATCTATGTATCTATCTATCTATCTATGTAAATCTATGTATCTATCTATCTATCTAATCTATCTATGTAAATCTATGTATTTATCTATCTATCTATGTAAATCTATGTATGTATCTATCTATCTAATCTATCTATGTATCTATCTATCTATCTATGTAAATCTATGTATGTATCTATCTATCTATGTAAATCTGTGTATCTATCTATCTATCTATCTATGTAAATCTATGTATCTATCTATCTATCTATCTATGTAAATCTATGTATCTATCTATCTATCTATCTATCTAATCTATCTATGTAAATCTATGTATCTATCTATCTAATCTATCTATGTAAGTCTATGTATCTATCTATCTATCTAATCTATCTATGTAAATCTATGTATGTATCTATCTATCTATCTATCTATCTATCTATGTAAATCTATGTATCTATCTATCTATCTAATCTATCCATGTAAATCTATGTATCTATCTATCTATCTATGTAAATCTATGTATCTCTCTATCTATCTAATCTATCTGTGTAAATCTATGTATCTATCTATCTATCTATCTAATCTATCTATGTATCTATCTATCTATCTAATCTATCTATGTAAATCTATGTATGTATCTATCTATCTGTCTATCTACGTAAATCTATCTATCTATCTATGTACATCTATGTATTTATCTATCTATGTAAATCTATGTATGTATCTATCTATTTATGTAAATCTATGTATCTATCTATCTATGTAAATCTATGTATGTATCTATCTATCTAATCTATCTATGTAAATCTATGTATGTATCTATTTATCTAATCTATCTATGTAAATCTGCGTATCTATCTATGTAAATCTATGTATGTATCTATCTATCTAATCTATCTATGTAAATCTGCGTATCTATCTGTCTATGTAAATCTATGTATTTATTTATCTATGTAAATCTACGTATCTATCCATCTATCTTTGTAAATCTATGTATCTATCTATCTATCTATGTAAATCTATGTATCTATCTATCTATCTATGTAAATTTATGTATCTATCTATCTAATCTATCTATGTAAATCTATGTATCTATCTATCTATCTATCTAATCTATCTATGTAAATCTATGTATTTCTATCTATCTATCTATCTAATCTATCTATGTAAATCTATGTATCTATTTAATCTATCTATGTAA
>NW_019217122.1:0-1223 GCF_002532875.2 Varroa jacobsoni | reverse complement strand
TCGCCTAGACGTTGTGGTGTCATCTGATACTTGAGAGCTCCAATAAGTTTGGTTGGTAAAGAAGAAAGTCATCTGATACTTGAAAGCTCCAACGAGTTTGGTCGTCTGATCGTTGTGACAGGAAATAGTGTCATCTGGTATTTGAAAGTTCCAACGAGTTTGGTCGCCTCGACGTTGTGGTGTCATCTGATACTTGAAAGCTCCAATAAGTTTGGTTGCCTGGCTGTTATGACAAGGAATAGTGCCATCTGGTATTTGAAAGCTCCAACGAGTTTGGCCATCTGGATATTGTGGTAAAGAAGAAAGGCATCTTGTATTTGAAAGCTTCAACGCGTTTGGTCGTCTGGACCTTGTGGTAAAGAAGAAAGCCATCTGATACCTGAAGGTTCCAACGAGTTTGGTCGTGTGATCGTTGTGACAGGAAATAGTGTCATCTGGTATTTGAAAGTTCCAACGAGTTTGGTCGCTTGGACGTTGTGGTGTCATCTGATACTTGAAAGCTCCAATAAGTTTGGTTGTCTGGTCGTTATGACAAGGAATAGTGCTATCTGGTATTTGAAACCTCCAACAAGTTTGGCGATCTGGATATTGTGGTAAAGAAGAAGGGTATCTGGTACTTGAAAGCTTCAACGAGTTTGCTCGTTTGGACCTTGTGGTAAAGAAGAAAGCCATCTGGTATTTGAAAGTTCCAACGAGTTTGGTCGTCTGGGCGTTGTGGTAAAGAAGAAAGTCATCTGATACCTGGTTCTAACGAGTTTGGTCATCTGATCGTTGTGACAGGAAATAGTGACATCTGGTACTTGAAAGTTCCAACGAGTTTTGTCGCCTGGACGTTGTGGTGTCATCTGATACTTGAGAGCTCCAATAAGTTTGGTTGTCTGGTCGTTATGACAAGGAATAGTGCCATCTGGTATTTGAAAGCTCAAACGAGTTTGGCCATCTGGATATTGTGGTAAAGAAGAAAGTCACCTGATACTTGAAAGCTCCAACGAGATTGGTCGTCTGATCGTTGTGACAGGAAATAGTGTCATCTGGTATTTGAAAGTTCCAACGAGTTTGGTTGCCTGGACGTTGTGGTGTCATCTGATACTTGAAAGCTCCAATAAGTTTGGTTGTCTGGTAGTTATGACAAGGAATAGTGCCATCTGGTATTTAAAAGCTCCAACGGGTTTGGCCATCTGGGCGTTGTGGTAAAGAAGAAAGCCATCTGATACCTGAAGGCT
>NW_019217120.1:0-1222 GCF_002532875.2 Varroa jacobsoni | reverse complement strand
ACTTACCATGAAAATATCACTGGGTGATTAATTTGTTTTAACGAGTTTAAAAATCTGCTTTCCGGTTTGGCTAAACAAAATCAATTGATACACGCCGGCTTCAAGATTCGTTGTTATTGTACCATCTGTAGTACCCTTCTCAAGGGTTCTGCCGCTAACATCTACCAAAGAATAACTAACAGGACCTGTTAATCCTTTAATCTCAATAGACGAAACAAAGGGATTGGGAAAAATTGTCAACGTTTTTTTCTCTATACTTGATTCGGTTCCAGTAACCAGTTCTCCATTATAGGATTGATACATAGAACTTGCAGCAGTTGCATATACAGCCGCAGCATTCCAGTTAATATCACCTTCATCTTTTGTATAGCAGCCAAATTTATCAATATAGCTAATGGCAGGTGTGCTTGCGTAATTCACACAGCCATCGTAATTTATATTTGATGGACCACCAGCCATCCACCCAGGTATGGGCGCTGTAACACCATCGTATTCTGAAATAGAGTGATGAATATCCATTATCTGTTTACTGCCTACGCCGGTAATAAATGAATAGCCTACCGCATTGCGTCCCAGAATATAATCCACATTTGATAAGGCAGCATCCAGAAAATCTTTATTTCCATTCAGCTGATAAGCAGTTAAAAGAATAAACGATTGTCTGGCAGCAAAGCCATTGCTTCCCCATTCAAACTGCGCATTGCCCGCCTGGCCCATAACAATTTTGTATGGAGATACATTCTTCTGGTAATCGCTGAATGTTGTTGCCATAGCAATTACTTTATTTTTAATTGCTGTAGTATCCGCAAAACCTGCTGCTGTCAGTTCCTTGCGATGATACGCCAATGAAATCAGACCCAGTGTTCTTGTTCTGTTCCAGTTTGGAAGAATATAGTTATTGGTATTTTTAAACGATTTTGCATAATACGTTTCATCCTTTGTTGCGATGTATAATTCCGTTGCAGCCCATTCAAATTCGTCAGACAGATCCGTATCCTGATAATCACCTGTAACAATAGCCGGGTACGATCCACTTGCAGCAGGATTGGTAAACGTTATAGATGGATTGGCAACACCCCATGCATACGCAGCTTTAGCAGCATCCAGACATTGTTCGGCATACGTATTATCAAACGCCTTAAAAACTCTGTAGGCAATCGCCATAGATGCAGCAAAATCAAATGCAGAAGAAGTTGTTTTCTTGCACATATACCGCAAGGCA
>NW_019217119.1:0-1223 GCF_002532875.2 Varroa jacobsoni | reverse complement strand
AGATTGATTGATTGACTGATTTGATAGATATATAGATAGATAGATTTGATTGATTGGATAGATAGATAGATAGATTTGATTGATTTGATGGATAGATAGATAGATTTGATTGATTTGATAGATAGATAGAATTGATTGATTTGATAGATAGATAGATTTGATTGATTTGATAGATAGATAGATTTGATTGATTTGATAGATAGATAGACTTGATTGACTTGATAGATAGATAGATTTGATAGATAGATAGATAGATAGATTTGATAGATAGATAGAATTGATTGATTTGATAGATAGATAGATAGATAGATTTGACAGATAGATAGATTTGATTGGTTTGATAGATAGATAGAATTGATTGATTTGATAGATAGATAGATAGCTAGATAGATTTGATTGATTTGATAAATAGATAGATTTGATAGATAGATAGATAGGTAGATTTGATAGGTAGATAGATTTGATAGATTTGATAGATAGATAGATTCGGTTGATTGGATAGATAGATAGATTTGATTGATTTGATAGATAGATTTGACTGATTTGATAGATAGATAGGTTTGATTGATTTGATAGATAGATAGATAGATAGACTTGATAGATAGATAGATAGATAGATTTGATTGATTTGATAGATAGATAGATTTGATAGATAGATAGATTTGATTGATTTGATAGATAGATGGATAGATTTGATTGATTTGATAGATAGATAGATAGATAGATTTGATAGATAGATAGAAAGATTTGATTGATTTGATAGATAGATAGATTTGATTGATTTGATAGATAGATAGATTTGATAGATGGATAGATTTGATTTATTTGATAGATAGATAGATAGATAGATTTGATTTATTTGATAGATAGATAGATAGATTTGATTGATTTGATAGATAGATAGATAGATAGATAGATTTAATAGATAGATAGATATATAGATTTGATTGATTTGGTAGATAGATAGATAGATTTGATAGATAGATAGATTTTATTGATTTAATAGATAGATAGATTTTATTGATTTGATAGATAGATAGATTTGATTGATTTGATAGATAGATAGATTTGATTGATTTGATAGATAGATAGATAGATTTGATAGATTGATAGATTTGATAGATAGATAGGTAGATAGATTTAATAGATAGATAGATTTGATTGATTTGATAGATAGATAGACAGATAGATTTGATAGATAGATAGATAAATTTGATTGATTT
>NW_019217118.1:0-1224 GCF_002532875.2 Varroa jacobsoni | reverse complement strand
GAGGGAACTCTATCCTGAGACTTGGCCAACGAGAACTTCTTTGAGCTTTAACAAATATATTGCATGTAAGGTTCTCTTTTGAAATATGGCCAAAAAGATTTCCTTGACTTTTAACAGTTTTGTTGTATGCGGAAGTTTTGTCCTGAAACTTAACTAAAGGAAGCTTGTTTGAGTGTTAATAACTTTTTTTGTATGAGGAAACTCTGTCCTGAGACTTGGCCAATGGGGGACTTATTTGAGTTTCAACAACTTCTTTGTATGTAGAACTTCTGTCTTGAAACTTAGCCAGAGAACACTTGTTTAAGTTTAAACAACTTTTCTGTGTGAGGGAACTCTATCCTGAGACTTGGCCAACGAGAACTTCTTTGGGCTTTAACAAATATATTGCATGTAAGTTTCTGTTTTGAAATATGGCCAAAAAGATTTCCCTGACTTTTAACAATTTTGTTGTATGCGGAAATTTTGTCTGAAACTTGGCTAAAGGAAGCTTGTTTGAGTGTTAACAACTTTTGTTTGTATGAGGAAACTCTGTTCTGAGACATGGCCAATGGGGGACTTATTTAAGTTTTAATTTCTTTGTATGTGGAAATGTTGTCCTAAAACATGGCCAAACAAACGTTTGTTCTAACCACTTCTTTGTATCTTCCTGAAACTTAGCTAGAGAACACTTCTTTAAGTTTTAACAACTTTTCTGTGTGAGGGAACTCTATTTTGAGACTTGACCAACGAGAACTTGGGTTTTAGCAAATATATTGCATGTAAGGTTCTGTATTGAAATATGGCCAAAAAGATTTCCTTGATGTTTAACAATTTTGTTGTAAGCGGAAATTCTGTCTGAAACTTGGCTAAAGGAAGCTTGTTTGAGTGTTAACAACTTTTGTTTGTATGAGGAAACTCTGTCCTGAGACTTGGCCAATGGGGGACTTATCTAAGTTTTAACTTCTTTGTATGTGGAAATGTTGTCCTAAAACATGGCCAAAAAAAAACGTTTGTTTTAACCACTTCTTTGTATCTTCATGAAACTTAGCTAGAGAACATTTCTTTAAGTTTTAACAACTTTTCTGTGTGAGGGAACTCTATCCTGAGACTTGACCAACGAGAACTTGGGTTTAGCAAATATATTGCATGTAAGGTTCTGTATTGAAATATGGCCAAAAAGATTTCCTTGATGTTTAGCAATTTTGTTGTAAGCGGGAATTTTGTCTGAAACTTGGCTAAAGGAAG
>NW_019217115.1:0-1224 GCF_002532875.2 Varroa jacobsoni | reverse complement strand
ACATGCTTTCGAAATAGGTATTTGCGCTATCAATTTTGCCTCTATAAAATAGTTGCCGTAGGGGTACACGACCCGCTTGTCATAGCAGAACGTCATTCATGTCCGGATTTCTTTTCACAACAGTGATATTCTAGGTCCAAATGTCATTTGTCCCAGTACACTGAAAAAAAAAAAAAAAAAAAAAAAAAAGAAGGAATATCCGATAGAAAAAAAGCCATTCGAAGTTAGTTTGCATCGTTTGTAAGCGACCCTTCCCTATGCGTTCCTCCGATTTGGAGAGATAACTTAGCCTGCAACTATTTTCGTAATTCGAAATCCTTAGCAAAAGGCTTTAGTAACCGAATGTTTTTTTTTTGCATATCTAGATAATTTTTCTAGATACTTAAAGAAGTCGTTATCGTTTTATTCAGAAGAGGTAGACATAAAATACATAGGTGAATATCAATGCCGATTTCACAGTCAATACATTTAGAAGGTCATTTTATATATTGTACATACTTTGTTATTAGTTTTTAGTTGTAAGGCAAGGAGGTTCGGGCTGCAGGTTGGCCAAGGTGAGTCTGACCTTCTTCTACTCGTTATGTTGCTATCCCGAGGATGATTCTCTTATTTGAACAGAGTATATTGATTCGCCTCTGGAATCATCGAGTCTAATGGTCCGTTTTTGTCCCAGCTCATTTGTGGTCTAATTTCTATACCAAACCAATATCTTTAAGCATATCTAGCAATTGTACTATACAGAGTATTTTCACTACAAGAAAGATCAGGTACGAAACGGTCTACAGCTGTAAATGTGGACAGTTCAACTCCATTGAATCATAATGATTCGAAGATTCGCTATGCCAAACCACGACAATAGCGATCCGTAGGCTCGCTCAGTTATCGTCATAAAGCAAATGTCGGCAGCGACATGGAACAGAAATTTCTACGATCGTCGGTCGTCCACAACATACAGACACCAACGTATGGCTCTGTATTCGCCGGTCCGCGCACAAGACACGCAACACTTGTTACTGACACCTATTTACGTTAGGCGACAATGATGATTTTAGGTTGTTGGCTTATTTGAGAGATATTGCCCTCGCGCAAATTTCAATGTTGATATCATTTCACTCATCTAGTCCATCCAACCCGTTACCGCAGGGTCAAATGTTACCACTGTGCACTTGTACGAAAATTTGACATTTTAACAAATTTTACAATCGAACCCTTTTGCGTCAATCT
>NW_019217114.1:0-1225 GCF_002532875.2 Varroa jacobsoni | reverse complement strand
ACTCGAACAAGCTTTTTTAGCTAAGTTGCAGGACAAAATTTCCGCTTACAACAAAATCGTTAAAAGTCAAGAAAATCTTTTTGGCTATATTACAAACTGAATCTCACATGTAATATATTTGCTAAAACTCAAGTTTTCGTTGGTCAAGTCTCAGTATAGAGTTTCCTCACACAGAAAAGTTGTTAAAACTTAAACAAGTGTTCTCTAGCTAAGTTTCAGGAACATACAAAGAAGTGGTTAAAACAAACGTTTTTTTTTTTGGCCATGTTTTAGGACAACATTTCCACAGGCAAAGAAGTTAAAACTTAAATAAGTCCCCCATTGGCTAAGTCTCTGAACAGAGTGTCCTCATACAAACAAAAGTTGTTAACACTCAAACAAGCTTCCTTTAGCCTAGTTTCAGACAAAATTTCCGCATACAACAAAATTGTTAAAAGTCAAGGAAATCTTTTTCGCCATATTTCAAAACAGAATCTTACATGCAATATGTTTGCTAAAACCCAAGTTCTCGTTGGTCAAGTCTCAAAATAGAGTTTCCTCACACAGAAAAGCTGTTAAAACTTAAACAAGTATTCTCTATCTAAGTTTCAGGAAGATACAAAGAAGTGGTTAAAACAAACGTTTTTTCTGGTCATGTTTTAGGACAACGCTTCCACCTTCAAAGAAGTTGTTAAAACTCAAATAAGTCCCCCATTGGCCAAGTATCAGGACAGAGTTTCCTCATAGAAACAAAAGTTGTTAACACTCAAACAACTTCTTTTAACCAAGTTTCAGACAAAATTTCCGCATACAACAAAATTGTTAAAAGTCAGGGAAATCTTTTTGGTCATATTTCAAAACAGAATCTTACATGTAATATATTTACTAAAACCCAAGTTCTTGTTGGTCAAGTCTCAGGACAAAGTTCCCTCACACAGAAGAGTTGTTAAAACTTAAACAAGTATTCTCTATCTAAGTTTCAGGAAGATACAAAGAAGTAGTTAAAACAAACGTTTTTTTCTGGCCATGTTCTAGGACAACATTTCTACATACAAAGAAGTTAAAACTTATGAGTCCCCCATTGGGCAAGTCTCAGAACAGAGTGTCCTCACACAAACAAGAGTTGTTAACACTCAGACAAGCTTCTTTTAGCCAGGTTTCAGACAAAATTTCCGCATACAACAAGATTGTTAAAAGTCAAGGAAATCTTTTTGGCCATATTTCAAAACAGAATTTTACATGCAAA
>NW_019217113.1:0-1224 GCF_002532875.2 Varroa jacobsoni | reverse complement strand
CCCTTATCTGCCATAACGGCCAGATGGCCAGACTCGTTGGAACTTTGAATTACCAGATAACTTTCTTTTTCACCGAAACGGCTGGATGACCAAACTTGTTAGGGCTTTCCAGTACCAGATGGCTCTATTTCCAGCCACAATGGCTAAGCGGCCAAACTCTTTATAGTTTTCAATTACCAGGTTGTTTTCGATATTGATGGCAAAACTCATTTGGGCTTTTTAGTACCAATGACTCTTTTATCTGCCACAACGCCCAGATGGCCAAACTTGTTGGGACTTTGAATTACCAGATAACTTTCCTTCTCACCGCAACGGTTAGATGACCAAACTTGTTAGGGCTTTCCGGTACCAGATGGCTCTCTTCCCTGCCACAATGGATAAACGGTTAAACCCGTTAAGGTTTTCAAGTACCAGGTGGTTCTCGATGTTGATGGCAAAATTTGTTTGGGTTTTTAGGTACCAGCGACTCTCTTATCTGCCACAACGGCCAGATGGCCAAACTTGTTGGGACTTTGAATTACCAGATAACTTTCTTTTTCACCGAAACGGCTAGATGACCAAACTTGTTAGGGCTTTCCAGTACCAGATAGTTCTCTTCCCTGCCACAATGGCTAAACGGCTAAACTCGTTAAGGTTTTCATGTACCAGGTTGTTCTCGATGTTGATGGCAAAACTCGTTTGGACTTTTAAGTATCAGTGACTCTCTTATCTGCTACAACGGCCAGATGGCCAAATTTGTTGGGACTTTAAATTACCAGATAACTTTCTTCTTCAGCGCAACAGCTAAATGACCAAACTTGTTAGGGCATTCCAGTACCGGGTGGTTCTCTTCCCTGCCACAATGGCTGAGCGGCCAAACTCGTTAAGGTTTTCAAATACCAGGTGGTTCTCGATGTTAATGGCAAAATTCGTTTGGGTTTTTAGGTACCAGCGACTCTCTTATCTGCCACAACGGCCAGATGGCCAGACTCGTTGGAACTTTGAATTACCAGATAACTTTCTTTTTCACCGAGACGGCTAGATGACCAAACTTATTAGGACATTCCAATACCAGATGGCTCTCTTCCCTGCTACAATGGCTAAAATGCCAAATTCGTTAAGGTTTTCAAGTACCAGACGGTTCTCGATGTTGATGGCAAAATTCGCGGGCTTTTAGGTACCAGCGATTCTCTTATCTGCCACAACGGCCAGATGGCCAAACTTGTTGGGACTTTGAATTACCAG
>NW_019217112.1:0-1224 GCF_002532875.2 Varroa jacobsoni | reverse complement strand
ACGACGGCCACGTGCCGAACGTTCCCGAGGTCGAGCTGATGCACATCAACGGCCGCGTGGTGGTTCCCGGTGCCAACGTGCAGGCCCAGCTCGGCAAGGCACCCGTGGCGCCGGCGGCAGTGCTGTCGGCGCGCTGGAATGCCGGCGCGTCGGCTGAGTCGTTCTCCGCAGCAGACCGCGTTGCGCTGCGACAGATGATGGTGGCGCAGCCTGCCTACCGGGACGCCAATCACCCGGAGCACGCCGCGTTCGTCCACGACGCCGCGACCCTGTACGCGCTGGACGCTCCGAGGGGCGAGTGATGAGCGCCGCCGACCCCAAGGCCCTGGCCACCGCGAAAGCCCGTGCTGCGCTGCTGGGTGCCACGCTGCACGCGCTGCAGGACGACGACGGCTCGCCCCTCTACGTTGTGAGCTGGCGCGCCCTGACGCGGAGCTTCGACGGCTTGGCCGAGCTCGACGCCTGGCTGACCCGCTTCGAGGGTGGCAAGCGGTGATCGTCGATCCCCCGGCACATCACACCGAGGCTCCCGAGCAGCTGCGCACGGCGCCGCATTCGGAGGAGGCGGAGTACTGCGTGCTGGGCGGCCTGCTGATCGACAGCAGCGCCTACGCCCGGATCAGCGACAGCCTTAGCGCGGCGGACTTCTACTCGCACACGCATCGCACCATCTTCCTGGCCATCACCTCGCTGATTGGCGCCGGCAGGCCGGTGGACGTCATCACGGTGTTCGATGAGCTGGGCGACAAGGCCGCAGCGTGCGGAGGGCTGTCCTATCTCAACCAGGTGGCGCAGTCGGTGCCGAGCCCGGCCAACATCGTGCGGTACGCCGAGATCGTGGCGGAGCGCGCCACGCTGCGTTCGATCATCGCCGCCGCCGACGTGGCCAGCTCGCGCGCCTTCAAGAACGACCCGCCCGCCCAGGTGCTGGACGAGCTGAGGGGGCAAGCTGACAGGCTGCAGCAGCTTCGTCAGCTCTGCCCGGCAGTGCGCCCGCGCACTCTCGATCTGAAGAAGCTGGCAGGCCAGAAGGCGCCGGCGCGCGAATGGATCATCCGGGACTGGCTCAGCGACGGGCCGTCGCTCTTCGCTGCTGCGGGTGGCGTTGGCAAGACGCTGATGGCCCAGCAGACAGCCACCGCTGGCGCGCTTGGGCACAGCTTCATCGGCGAGATCGAACGCCCTTTCCGCAGCCTTGTCTGGGCATGCGAAGACGACGCTGAC
>NW_019217110.1:0-1227 GCF_002532875.2 Varroa jacobsoni | reverse complement strand
TCCTGAGATTTGGCCAATGGGGGACTTATTTAAGTTTTAACTTCTTTGTATGTGGTAATGTTGTTCTAAAACATGGCCAGAAAAAAAATGGTTGTTTTAACCACTTCTTTGTATCTTCCTGAAACTTAGCTAGGGAACACTTGTCTAAGTTTTAACAACTTTTCTGTGTGAGGGAGCTCCATCCTGAGACTTCTTTGAGCTTTAGAAAATATATTGCATGTAAGATTCTATTTTGAAATATGGCCAAAAGGATTTCCTTGACTTTCAACAATTTTGTTGTAGGCGGAAGTTTTGTTCTGAAACTTAGATAAAGGAAGCTTGTTTGAGTGTTAACAACTTTTTTGTATGACAAAACTCTGTTCTGAGACTTGGCCAATGGGGGACTTATTTGAGGTTTACCAGTTTCTTTGTATGTGGAAATGTTGTCCTAAAACATGGCTAGAAAAAAACGCTTGTTTCAACCACTTCTTTATATCTTCCTGAAACTTAGCTAGAGAACACTTGTTTAAGTTTTAACAACTTTTCTGTGTCAGGGAACTCTGTCCTGAGACTTGGTCAACGAGAACTTCTTTGAGTTTTAGCAAATATACTGCATGTAAGATTCCATTTTGAAATATGGCCAAAAGGATTTCCTTGACTTTCAACAATTTTATTGTAGGCGGAAGTTTTGTTCTGAAACTTAGATAAAGGAAGCTTGTTTGAGTGTTAACAACTTTTTTGTATGACAAAACTCTGTTCTGAGACTTGGCCAATGGGGGACTTATCTGAGGTTTACCAGTTTCTTTGTATGTGGAAATGTTGTCCTAAAACATGGCTAGAAAAAAACGCTTGTTTCAACCACTTCTTTATACCTTCCTGAAACTTAGCTAAAGAACACTTGTTTAAGTTTTAACAACTTTTCTGCGTGAGGGAACTCTGTCCTGAGACTTGGTCAACGAGAACTCCTTTGAGCTTTAGCAAATATATTGCTTGTAAGATTCTGTTTTGAAATATGGCCAAAAAGATTTCCTTGACTTTCAACAATTTTGCTGTAGGCGGAAGTTTTGTTCTGAAACTTAGACAAAGGAAGCTTGTTTGACTGTTAACAACTTTTTTGTATGAGAAAACTCTGTTCTGAGACTTGGCCAATGGGGGACTTATTTGAGTTTTACCAACTTCTTTGTATGTGGTAATGTTGTTCTAAAACATGGCCAGAAAAAAACGGTTGTTTTAACCACTTCTTTGTAT
>NW_019217108.1:0-1224 GCF_002532875.2 Varroa jacobsoni | reverse complement strand
GAAGCATCTGTTTCAGAATCTGAAGTTTTGATAATTGATAATATTGGAATGCTTTCGTCAATTTACCAATATGGGGACATGGCTTATGTAGGTGGAGCATTTGGCAAAGGATTACACAATATTTTAGAACCAGCCACTTTTGGGATGCCTGTATTTTTCGGTCCTAAATATGCTAAATTTAACGAAGCAGTGAATCTTATTGCGGAAGGTGGAGCATTTTCTGTGAACAATACATCAGAACTACAAACTATTATTTCAAAAATTGTTACCGACTCAACTTACAGAAATCACTTGGCCACAATTGCACAAAACTTTGTTGAGAAAAACACAGGAGGAAGTGAGATGATTGTGAAATATATTCAGACTGAAGATTCAAGACTGAAGAAGATTGAAATCTAAGAATTTTGTTCTTTGTGATGACTTTGCTTAAAGAGAAATAGATTTTTACCACAAGGACACAAAGTTTACTAAGTTTCTTTCTTCGTGTCTTAGTGGTAAAACTTTTTAGTATTTGATATTATAGAAATTGATTTTAACCACAAAGACACAATGTTTGCTATTTTTTTCTTAGTGCCTTTGTGGTAATAACTTTGATATTTGACTTTCTAAAAGAGAAATAGATCTTAACCCAAAAGACACAACGTTAACTAAATTTCCATTCTTAGTGTATTCGTGGCTCAAAAACTATTTAGGCGAATAATTTATCAAAATAATTTTTAAATAAATTTTGTGGTAAATTGATAATAGAATAACTAATTTAGACTTTTTGGAACAAACACCGAAACACCGTACATAAAATGGAAAATAAACTAAATCAAACAGCAATAGAGTCGTATAGTGTTAAAATTACAAAAAAACTATCTGATGATTTTTTTCAGAAAAATCTAGTTATCACAGGAAGCCAAATATTGAATTTTACTCCAATTGAGCAAATTAACCTGTTTGTAATCAGTAACTTGTTTGACAAATGGAAAGAAGAAACTTCAAAACTAAAAAGCCCATATTTTGATTTTGACCATGCAGATGTAAATGCAGCTTTGAAAACATTTATGAATGTGTTGTCAAAACACATTTCAATCAGAAGAGCTGATTTTGACCCACTTTTGAGAAATGCTATTGCCAATACTTTGTGCTTGACGTTAGCTCCTTATTTGTTTTTAAAAGAAAATTATTTTTCGTTCGAAACTCCAATTATTCAAATGTCTGAATTTAAAGAACGAGTTA
>NW_019217107.1:0-1228 GCF_002532875.2 Varroa jacobsoni | reverse complement strand
ATATTTGACACAGGTATTTCTTGACATTTGTTAAACCTTTTCAACATTTGTCACATTGTAATTGGTAACCTGGAATCCCGAACCGTATCAGCTAGGGTGGTAGGCCTCTATGCCACTATTCAGCCATATTCGGCTGGAATATGCTATCTAGGCAGACCCAATATGGCTTTGGTTTGTTGTGATAAGCTTAACATTAAATCTCACTAAAACATTATAACAACATCCTTAAGGTAACTGTTGGATGTAAAAGTAGGGAGCTTAGGGCGATATTTGTAGTGACAGCGGAACGTGAGTGTTCGGAGTATCTTTCCAAAATACGCTAGATGTTCTTTTGAAGAATTATTTTTCAAATAACTTCTAAAAAGCTTCAGGCATCATCAATAAGCTCGAAGGTTTACAACGTTCAAAGTCATAGCCTGAATAGATCGAGTGTATAATGTGTCTTTGCTCAGCTATAAAAGCGCTTTAGGAAAAATTCTACAAGTGACAGGCTTTCCCATTTGACCCAGCTTGCAAGCGATATAAAAGAAGCCAATTCGCTTTGTCTCGAGTATGCCTAACATTCGTTCGCATGCTGCATCGTCTTTTTTACCACTTCTGGACTGGTGTTTTATGCACTGTTACATGAAGCCAGTCCGTTCCATTGTATGTTTGAAATCTACCTTGATAATAAACTTTCTATAGACGCAGATGCAGGTACACGTACATCAGTCAATTAATTAAGATTTGAACTTGTTACAGCTGCGTCTGACACATGCGAAATCAGAGAGATCCTGATTCTATACTGGGAATCTGATGCACATACGTATCATGCATTTGTCTGGTTAAACATTTCCTATGTTGTCCAGTACTTTCATCAGTATTATTATAACTTTAGCGGCCGATGGAGAGTTTCCAGGACGGGCTTTTAAATGTATCCTTTCTATATGGCCTTCAGAGCCTTTCATCGCTTTTGCGTATTTTCAGAATCATAAATGGAGAATCTCTCTCTAAGAAGGTTCTGAAATCGCTCGAAGTTTATTTCGTGTATTATATCCATTTAAAAATTCTGTACTCATAGCGCGGCAACACGTTTATCTGTATTGACGGTAGGATGCACTACGCTACAAACCGCTTTGCTTAAGTCATGGAGCAATCGAAATCATAGACCTTTTTACGTTGGGCCATGTCTCTTTAGTTAGACCACCAGGCATTGCTTTAGATGAGTCTCATCGTACTTAGTTGAGTA
>NW_019217106.1:0-1229 GCF_002532875.2 Varroa jacobsoni | reverse complement strand
GGGGGACTTATTTGAGTTTAACCAACTTCTTTGTATGTGGAAATGTTGTCCTAAAACATGGCTAGAAAAAAAACGGTTGTTTTAACCACTTCTTTGTATCTTCCTGAAACTTAGCTAGGGAACACTTGTCTAAGTTTTAACAACTTTTCTGTGTGAAGGAGCTCCATCCTGAAACTTCTTTGAGCTTTAGCAGATATATTGCTTGTAAGATTCTGTTTTGAAATATGGCCAAAAAGATTTCCTTGACTTTCAACAATTTTGCTGTAGGCGGAAGTTTTGTTCTGAAACTTAGATAAAGGAAGCTTGTTTGAGTGTTAACAACTTTTTTGTATGACAAAACTCTGTTCTGAGACTTGACCAATGGGGGACTTATTTGAGTTTTACCAACTTCTTTGTATGTGGAAATGTTGTCCTAAAACATGGCTAGAAAAAAACGCTTGTTTCAACCACTTCTTTATATCTTCCTGAAACTTAGCTAGGGAACACTTGGCTAAGTTTTAACAACTTTTCTGTGTGAGGGAGCTCCATCCTGAGACTTCTTTGAGCTTTAGCAAATATATTGCTTGTAAGATTCTGTTTTGAAATATGGCCAAAAAGATTTCCTTGACTTTCAACGATTTTGCTGTAGGCGGAAGTTTTGTTCTGAAACTTAGATAAAGGAAGCTTGTTTGAGTGTTAACAACTTTCTTGTATGACAAAACGCTGTTCTGAGATTTGGCCAATGGGGGACTTATTTGAGTTTTACCAACTTCTTTGTATGTGGAAATGTTGTCCTAAAACATGGCTAGAAAAAAACGCTTGTTTCAACCACTTCTTTATATCTTCCTGAAACTTAGCCAAAGAACACTTGTTTAAGTTTTAACAACTTTTCTGCGTGAGGGAACACTGTCCTGAGACTTGGTCAACAAGAACTCCTTTGAGCTTTAGCAAATATATTGCATGTAAGATTCTATTTTGAAATAGGGCCAAAAAGATTTCCTTGACTTTCAACAATTTTGTTGTAGGCGGAAGTTTTGTTCTGGAACTTAGATAAAGAAGGCTTGTTTGAGTGTTAACAACTTTTTGTATGAGGAAACTCTGTTCTGAAACTTGGCCAATGGGGGACTTATTTGAGTTTTACCAACTTCTTTGTATGTGGTAATGTTGTCCTAAAACATGGCCAGAAAAAAAACGGTTGTTTTAACCACTTCTTTGTATCTTCCTGAAACTTAGCTAGGGGGCACTTGTCT
>NW_019217105.1:0-1229 GCF_002532875.2 Varroa jacobsoni | reverse complement strand
AGGCAAGTTGCAGACAAAATTTTTGCTTACAACAAAATTGTTAAAAGTCAAGGAAATCTCTTTGGTCATATTTCAAAACAGAACCTTACATGTAGTATATTTGTTAAAACTCTAAGAAGTTCTCGTTGGCCAAGTCTCAGGATAGAGTTCCCTCACACAGAAAAGTTGTTAAAACTTGAACAAGTGTTCTCTAGCTAAGTTTCAGGAAGACACAAGGAAGTGGTAAAAACAAACGTTTCTTTTGGCCATGTTTTAGGACAACATTTCCACATACAAAGAAGTTAAAACTTAAATAAGTCCCCCATTGGCCAGGTCTCAGGACAGAGTTTCCTCATACAAATAAAAATTGTTAACACTCAAACAAGCTTCCTTTATCCAAATTTCAGACAAAATTTCCGCTTACAACAAAATTGTTAAAAGTCAAGGAAATCTTTTTGGTCATATTTCAAAAGAGAACCTTACATGTAGTATATTTGCTAAAACCCAAGTTCTCGTTGGTCAAGTCTCAAAATAGAGTTTCCTCATACAGGAAAGCTGTTAAAACTTAAACAAATATTCTCTAGCTAAGTTTCAGGAAGATAGAAGTGGTTAAAACAAACATTTTTACTAGCCATGTTTTAGGACAACATTTCCACATACAAAGAAGTTAAAACTTAAATAGGTCCCCCATTGGCCAAGTCTCAGAACAGAGTTTCCTCATACAAACAAAAATTGTTAACACTCAAACAAGCTTCCTTTAGCCAAGTTGCAGACAAAATTTTTGCTTATAACAAAATTGTTAAAAGTCAAGGAAATCTCTTTGGTCATATTTCAAAACAGAACCTTACATGTAGTATATTTGTTAAAACTCTAAAAAGTTCTCGTTGGTTAAGTCTCAGAATAGAGTTCCCTCACACAGAAAAGTTGTTAAAACTTGAACAAGTGTTCTCTAGCTAAGTTTCAGGAAGATACAAAGAAGTGGTTAAAACAAACGTTTTTTTTGGCCATGTTTTAGGACAACATTTCCACATACAAAAAAGTTAAAACTTAAATAAGCCCCCCATTGGCCAAGTCTCAGGACAGAGTTTCCTCATACAAACAAAAGTTGTTAACACTCAAACAAGCTTCCTTTAGCCAAGTTGCAGACAAAATTTCCGCTTACAACAAAATTGTTAAAAGTCAAGGAGATCTTTTCGACCATATTTCAAAACAGAATCTTACATGCAATATATTTGCCAAAACCCAAGTTC
>NW_019217104.1:0-1229 GCF_002532875.2 Varroa jacobsoni | reverse complement strand
AAAAGTGCATTTTATATAATTGATATGTACTTAATTGCTACAATGGCGGGTAGCTAACTTCACCTAACGCTTGAAGAGGCCGATTAGTAACAAAGATTTAAATTCGTGTACTTGTTTGTTTTGTGTAAACCTACTTTTAATTTAAAACTTAAAATCTGTTATGGTATACGTCCTTACAAAAACGGCGGTTACTATGGTGAAGAAAGCATTCGTTGTATGTATGAATGTAGATCGCAAAGTAACATCGATCAGATACACTATCTATATTTATCTAGTCAATCACTTGATTTAATGCCAACGATAAACCATCAATATGATTTTTGGTGAATACTTATAACTTATAATTACAAGGTTTTTGCAAACTTGCAACATCACATATACTTTCAACGTACCGTATATGTTACTCTGGCAGCAGAATATATTTTTCAGAGAGACTATTATACGCGTTCGATTTCAAAACCCATAATGGCAATTTCCTATAAAAGAGAAAGGTCTAATTGTGACAATCCTTCTTAACCACCTCGATGGACCTACCTGAAAGGGCATCCGCTTTTCTTTAAGATTGACTTTTCTTTAAGGCTTTTCCTTAAGACCTATTGCTTCGGATGCTACAGCGCAGGTGGATTTTACTAAGTCCACTTACTATGAACGCGAACACATTGAGCCACGCAGAACGTAATGGTGAACTTAAAGTTAGAATAAATGTTGTTTAAAATGATTTGCGATTCACACCGAATCACCGACAGACCCTGTTTGTTCAAAAATAAAGTAATTAACGAATGTTTTCTAGGGATTTCTCCGAGGCGGATCTCCCTCATTGGATACATTTGTTGATTGTTTTATTGTGAAAGAAAATGTGCGCGGCTAGTAAATCGGTGCAAGTTTTTTTTGTTTAGCATGGCTGCTTGTGTTTATCGTTGTCATTGATTTAGAGATTATTATGAAAATTATCTAGAGCGCCCAATGGTAAGCAAGTAATACTAGTCCGGGTCAAAAGACGACTACCAGATCGAGTGACTCTAACTCTGTTGGAGAAACCAATAAAGTAGAAGACAATTACAGTTGGTTGAGGATTTCGACTTTTTGAGAAGATCGCAAATCAAATGAAGATACATTTTCATTCGGAAGTGACCAGTACATTGCTCAAGCTTTACAAATTACAATCGGACTGTATGATATCTAAATAAAAATACGAAATTTCGTTTGTGGGCTTCGGTGATTAAAACATT
>NW_019217102.1:0-1230 GCF_002532875.2 Varroa jacobsoni | reverse complement strand
GCTTTGTATGTGGAAATGTGGTCCTAAAACATGGTCAAAAAAAACGTTTGTTTTAACCACTTCTTTGTATCTTCCTGAAACTTAGCTAGAGAATACATGTTTAAGTTTTAACAGCTTTTCTGTATGAGGAAACTCTATTTTGAGACTTGACCAACGAGAACTTGGGTTTTAGCAAATATATTGCATGTAAGATTCTGTTTTAAAATATGGCCACAAAGATTTCCTTGACTTTTAATAATTTTGTTGTATGCGTAAATTTTGTCTCAAACTTGGCTAACGGAAGCTTGTTTGAG
Source organism: Varroa jacobsoni (assembly GCF_002532875.2). Lineage (NCBI taxonomy): Eukaryota > Metazoa > Arthropoda > Arachnida > Mesostigmata > Varroidae > Varroa > Varroa jacobsoni. Next base: position 937 of record NW_019217102.1, on the reverse strand, counting down.
TGTTAACAACTTTTGTTTGTATGAGGAAACTCTGTCCTGAGACTTGGCCAATGGGGGACTTATTTAAATTTTAACTTCTTTGTATGTGGAAATGTTGTCCTAAAACATGGCCAAAAAAAACGTTTGTTTTAACCACTTCTTTGTATCTTCATGAAACTTAACTAGAGAACACTGGTTTAAGTTTTAACAACTTTTCTGTGTGAGGGAACTCTATCCTGAGACTTGACCAACGAGAACTTGGGTTTTGGCAAATATACTACGTTAGGATTCTGTTTCGAAATATGGCCAAAAAGATTTCTTTGACTTTTAGCAAATTTGTTGTATGCGGAAATTTTGTCTGAAACTTGGCTAAAGGAAGCTTGTTTGAGTGTTAACAACTTTTGTTTGTATGACGAAACTCTGTCCTGAGACTTGGCCAATGGGGGACTTATTTAAGTTTTAACTTCTTTGTATGTGGGAATGTTGTCCTAAAACATGGCCAAAAAAAAACGTTTGTTTTAACCACTTCTTTGTATCTTCCTGAAACTTAGCTAGAGAATACTTGTTTAAGTTTTAACAGCTCTTCTGTATGAGAAAACTCTATTTTGAGATTTGACCAACGAGAACTTGGGTTTTAGCAAATATATTGCATGTAAGATTCTGTTTTGAAATATGGCCAAAAAGATTTCCTTGACTTTTAACAATTTTGTTGTATGCGGAAATTTTATCTGGAACTTGGCTAAAGGAAGCTTGTTTGAGTGTTAACAACTTTTGTTTGTATGAGGACACTCTGTTCTGAGAATTGGCCAATGGGGAACTTATATAAGTTTTAACTTTTTTGTATGTGGAAATGTTGTCTTAAAACATGAACAGAAAAAACGTTTGTTTTAACCACTTCTTTGTATCTTCCTGAAACTTAGATAGAGAATACTTGTTTAAGTTTTAACAACTTTTCTGT
>NW_019217101.1:0-1230 GCF_002532875.2 Varroa jacobsoni | reverse complement strand
CCAGTGGGGGACTTATTTGAGTTTTACCAACTTTTTTGCATGTGGTAACGTTATTCTAAAACACGGCCAGAAAAAAACGTTTGTCTCAATCACTTCTTTATATCTTCCTGAAACTTAGCTAGAGAACACTTGTTTAAGTTTCAACAACTTTTCCGTGTCAGGGAACTCTGTCCTGAGGCTTGGTCAACGAGAAGTTGTTTGGGTTTTAACGAATATATTGCATGTAAGATTCTGTTTTGAAATATGGCCAAAAAGATTTCCTTGATTTCTAACAATTTTGTTGTAAGCGGAAATTTTGTCCTGAAACTTAGCTAGAGTACACTGGTTTAAGTTTTAACAACTTTTTTGTGTGAGGGAGCTCCATCCTGAGACTTCTTTGAGTTTTAGCAAATATATTGCATGTAAGATTCTGTTTTGAAATATGGCCAAAAAGATTTCCTTGACTTCTAACAATTTTGTTGTAAGCGGAAATTTTGTCCTGAAACTTAGCTAGAGAAGACTTGTTTAAGTTTTAACAACTTTTCTGTATGAGGGAGCTCCATCCTGACACTTCTTTGAGTTTTGGCAAATATATTGCAGTAAAATTCTGTTTTGAAATATGACCGAAAAGATTTCCTTGACTTCTAACAATTTTGTTGTAAGCGGAAATTTTGTCCTGAAACTTAGCTAGAGTATACTGGTTTAAGTTTTAACAACTTTTCTGTGTGAGGGAGCTCCATCCTGAGGCTTCTTTGAGTTTTAGCAAATATATTGCATGTAAGATTCTATTTTGAAATATGGTCAAAAAGGATTTCCTTAACTTTTAACAATTTTGTTGTAAGCGGAAATTTTGTTCTGAAACTTAGATAAAGGAAGCTTGTTTGAGTGTTAACAACTTTTTTGTTTGAGGAAACTCTGTTCTGAGACTTGGCCAATGGGGGACTTGTTTGAGTTTTACCAACTCCTTTGCATGTGGAAATGTTGTCCTAAAGCATGGCCAGAAAAAAAAACGTTTGTTTTAACCACTTCTTTGTATGTGGGACTTCGGTCCTGAAACTTGGCTAGAGAGCATTTGTGTTTAAGTTTTAACAACTTTTCTGTGTGAGGGAACTCTATCCTGAGACTTGGCCAACGAGAACTTCTTTGAGCTTTAACAGATATATTGCATGTAAGGTTCTCCTTTGAAATATGGCCAAAAAGATCTCCTTGACTTTTGACAATTTCGTTGTACGAGGAAATTTTGTCCTGAAA
>NW_019217099.1:0-1231 GCF_002532875.2 Varroa jacobsoni | reverse complement strand
AATAATGAGGTGCGCATTTTATCAAAATACAATAAAATTTATTGAGAATTGCGACTTCTATATTCAAACTTTGACATACTTAGAATGAATAAAGTGGCGTAATAAGCCCGGTCTTTATTAGTCGGAAGTAAAATAAAAACGAGTAAGGCATATCAACCAAGGCTATAACTGTAGCTCAACTAAGTATTTGTCAGTTCCGTCACATATTATTAAGTTGAACATTCTTCTATCTGCTGCTATTAATGTTGTCATATTATGTATTTACTTTAGTAAAGAAGTTTCGTATTTGAAGACGAGGCCACTAATTTTACAATCAGTAAATTTACCAAATCACTCTATTTGAAGTAAAGGCTTGTAACCGTGGTGAATAGGGGATCAATAAACGAAATGTCGCCTTTGGTCAAATGTCGCATATGATATAATTGATAACCTTTTTGTCTTTTTTCGGTGTTCAACTTTGTTGCTGTTGTTACCGCTGCCGTCACTTTCTCGTCCGACTAATTGAATCCAAAAAATAATGCGCCATTTTACAAAAATATTAGTCTATCTATCTATATATATATATATATATATATATATATATATTATCAAATGAATAACATTCTCGAAATAAAAAGAAGGTACGATAAAAACGACAAATTGATTAAACAAAGTATACAAGGTAAAACCCGTCTAAAAATCTATAGCTACTGAACAACTGTTACGCATGACCATTAACGACGAGCTTTTAAAAACACTAAAAGGTCCTAAAAGAAAGTAACCGAATGTGGCTAACTTAATCAATAAAAATAGTTTTGTGTTTAGTTCTTTTTTTTTTTAATCTCAGATGGCTTTTTAAAGTGTACATGCATGTTAAATCGCAAAGATCTTTCGCTAGAAAGTCTTTCGCATTTAATTTTTAAACAAATAGAAACAATTCAAACAAATTCCTTTAAAACCAAATACAAGCTCCGAGAGTTACGATAATATAACCATATCATGAAAACGGCACATTCATGGATAACAAAGATAATATGATCTGTCAAAAGTTAAATTAGAAATATTTGGTTAAAGAAGGCGACTTTATTGGTAGATGCTGTTTTAAGTTCCTGTATGTCAATAGTAATGTATTGGTAAATTTGTTAACAAAACTTGGCAACACGTGAGGTGGTTTCAATTAGAGGGCGGGTATGAAAGCACCTTGGTGAATGCCGAGACTAGCCGTCGGCGGCGGCAGCACTGTTCAACGGTA
>NW_019217098.1:0-1231 GCF_002532875.2 Varroa jacobsoni | reverse complement strand
GAGATATTTTACAGAATTTATCATTCACATAAATAATATCGCCTTTTACATCAGTAATAGCTACAATGGCTGAGTGGTCTAACGCAATTTTTTGTTGCTCTAATTCTAAAAAAACGTTTGTTAATTCTTTCAACAAACGAATGTTTTTCGTTTTAAATGGCATGTGTAAACTTTTAAATAATGTAAATAACTTGTAAAGAACTCTAAATGAATAATCTAAATTACTTATTAATTACTGTATTACAAAATGAAATATGACTTTTGTTGTGTTTAAGTCTCTAATAATTAGTTGTTTATACAAGTTATTTAATAGGGAAATTGGTATTAATTGGTTTTTTGTTACTTTGTTAGTTTAGGATAAAAAATAGTTTTTGTATCGAAATAGGTTGCTTTTGTGGTAAAAAATTGTTGTTTCTTGATTAATTACAACTTGAATTTATATAATGATTTGAAGTTTGAGATGAATTTATTGGGTGCTATTCAATGGAAAATGTTGTTAGGTATTTAACCGAATTATTGATTGAAAATGATTATTAGATTTTGCTACTTTGGTCAGAAACAGAATTTAAAGGATTCTACAATTTACAAGATCTCTCACCTGACAATCCTGTTTCTGACAAATAAATTCAGAATCACTGATTTTACGGATTTTAGGATTTCGCAGAAAAATGTATGAATCATGATTTGCTGGATTTTAAGATTTTCTTGATTGTGTAAACCTATTTCAGGATAAGACAACTCATTCTGTTCATTTTTAAATCCTATAAATCCTGTTTCCGACAACTACAATTTTACTTCTGCACCACTTTTTGAGTAGTACCGTCAGTATATTTAATAAAATACCAAACCTCTAAAATTATTTAAATAGATGAATTTAAAATACAATATATATTGTATTTTAAAGCTAATAATAAAATAAAATACATTTATTAATTGTATTTTTAACAAAAAGATTACCTTTGTAACATTACGCAAATAACTTATATGGAAGACCATAAAATGATAAGGTTAGGGCAAGCTAGTAGAAAGTTAAATATTGACATTTATACTGCTTCTGAGCTACTTAAAGCTAGAGGGTATGAAAATATTGAATGCAATCCCAATGCTAAAATTACTCTCGAACAACTTGATGTTTTATCTGAAGAATTGTATATTAAAAAAATAATCGATAATAAAGTTTTATTTAAATCTGGATCACAACATTTTCAAGTGGAAAATAAATTTTCATATT
>NW_019217097.1:0-1230 GCF_002532875.2 Varroa jacobsoni | reverse complement strand
GAAATAGGATTACAAGGATTAGGTTACAAATCATGGGATGATTATCTCCAAACTATCTTCGATAACATGGTGTCTTTGCCATTTGGTTATTGTGCTGGAATTGATTGTGATAAATATACCAAAGCTCTTAATATGATTAAGGCGGCTAAGTGATTTAGGTCTTAGGTAAAATTTGAATTATGAAAGAGTTTATCGTCAAACATCAAATGTGGTTTATTATTGGACTAGTAGTGTTGATTCTCAGTACAGCTTATTACTACATATTTATTCACAATGCCACTAGTTCTAATTTGGAAACTTCATTAGACAAAACGCCTTCTGCTAATAAAAAGGCTGTATTGCCTAATCCAAACACCAATTTACAATTCCCTGTACGGCAAGGTGATGTTGGCAAACAAGTTCGTCAGTTACAAAGATACCTCAATGCCAAATTTCAAGCTGGCTTGGTTACAGATGGGGTCTGGGGTGCAAAAACGCAAACTGCACTCGAAAAGGCAATGATTCCTACGGATGATCCAACAAGGTATTACATCATTCTTACTCTATCACTTTATAATAAACTGAATTTGAAATCATACTAATAATTATGAAAGAGCATTTCAATAAATACGGCTACTGGTATATCGGTGGTGGTTTGCTTGCAGCCATTTTCGTTTGGTTATTCTTTATTCGAAAAAAAGACGATAAGAAAGTCTTGCTTTCTGAGCCTGCCAATATAAATACCAATGTTATTAATGAATCAGATTTTAATTGGGGAAACGATGATTTCCCTTTGAAATTTGGCTCTATGGGTGATAAAGTAAAAACAGTACAAACTTGGCTTGTCAATATTGGTGGTGCTAAACTGAAAAATGGTATTGATGGCAAATTTGGCAAAGAAACAGTTGATGCTTTACTAGCTTTCAAACAAAGGGACAATATCTCACAAGACTATTGGGATAAATTAGGACTCGCTAAGATGTAATAAAATGTTTGACTCGGCTATAGATAAATTAAGCAAAGACGGTGTCAAGGTGGTAGCCACAGTTGACGATTCGGTCTATATTAAGCTAGGTGCTTGTATCATCATTTCGGTGATTATTGCAACGCTTGGTGCGACTTTGATAAAAGGAATATTTGCTAAGAATTAATTATGGCTGGTAACAAAAACCTATTTACGGCAAAGTTAGGTCCCGGAGAAAATATTGTTTTCAAAAACGATATTTCTTGGATTAGCATAGGTCAAGAAAA
>NW_019217096.1:0-1233 GCF_002532875.2 Varroa jacobsoni | reverse complement strand
AAGTATTCTCTAGCTAAGTTTCAGGAAGATACAAAGAAACGGTTAAAACAAACATTTTTTTTGGCCATGTTTTAGGACAACATTTCCACATACAAAGAAGTTAAAACTTATGAGTCCCCCATTGGCCAAGTCTCAGAACAGAGTGTCCTCATACAAACAAAAGTTGTTAACACTCAAACAAGCTTCCTTTAGCTAAGTTTCAGACAAAATTACCGCATACAACAAAATTGTTAAAAGTCAGGGAAATCTTTTTGGTCATATTTCAAAACAGAATATTAACGGAATATATTTGCTAAAACCCAAGTTCTCGTTGGTCAAGTCTCAGGATAAGGTTCTCTCACACAGAAAAGTTGTTAAAACTTAAACAGGTGTTCTCTAGCTAAATTTCAGGAAGATACAAAGAATTAGTTAAAACAAAGTTTTTTTCTGGCCATGTTCTAGGACAACATTTCCGCATACAAAGAAGTTAAAACTTAAATAAGTCCCCCATTGGCCAAGTCTCAGGACAGAGTTTCCTCATATAAAAAAGTTGTTAACACACAAACAAGCTTCCTTTAGCCAACTTTCAGACAAAATTTCCGCATACAACAAAATTGTTAAAAGTCAGGGAAATCTTTTTGGTCATATTTCAGAACAGAATCTTACATGTAATATATTTACTAAAACTCAAGTTCTCGTTGGCCAAGTCTCAGGATAGAGTTCCCTCACACAGAAAAGTTGTTAAAACTTAAACAAGTGTTCTCTAGCTAAGTTTCAGGAAAATAGAAAGAAGTGGTTAAAACAAACGTTTTTTTTGGCCATCTTTTAGGACAACATTTCCACATACAAAGAAGTTAAAACCCAAATATGTCCCCCATTGGCCAAGTCTCAGGACAAAGTTTCCTCATATAAAAAAAAGTTGTTAACACTCGAACAAGCTTTTTTAGCTAAGTTTCAGACAAAATTGCCGCTTACAACAAAATCGTTAAAAGTGAAGAAAATTTTTTTGGCCATATTACAAACAGAATCTTACATATAATATATTTGCTAAAACTCAAGTTCTCGTTGGTCAAGTCTCAGTATAGAGTTTCTTCACACAGAAAAGTTGTTAAAACTTAAACACAAGTGCTCCCTAGGTAAGTTTCAGGACAAAAGTTCCGCATACAAAGAAGTGGTTAAAATAAACTTTTTTTTCTGGCCATGTTTTAGGACAACATTTCCACATACAAAGGAGTTGTTAAGACTCAAATAAGT
>NW_019217095.1:0-1233 GCF_002532875.2 Varroa jacobsoni | reverse complement strand
TTGCATGTAAGGTTCTCTTTTGAAATATGACCAAAGAAATTTCCCTGACTTTTAACAATTTTGTTGTAAGCGGAAATTTTGTCTGAAACTTGGCTAAAGGAAGCTTGTTTGAGTGTTAACAACTTTTGTTTGTATGAGGACACTCTGTTCTGAGACTTGTCCAATGGGGGACTTATATAAGTTTTAACTTCTTTGTATGTGGAAATGTTGTCCAAAAACATGGCCAGAAAAAATGTTTGTTTTAACCACTTCTTTGTATCGTCCTGAAACTTAGCTAGAGAATATTTGTTTAAGTTTTAACAACTTTTCTGTGTGAGGAAACTCTATACTGAGACTTGACCAACGAGAACTTGAGTTTTAGCAAATATATTACATGTAAGACTCGGTTTGTCATACGGCCAAAAAGATTTTCTTGACTTTTAACGATTTTGTTGTAAGCGGCAATTTTGTCTGAAACTTGGCTAAAGGAAGCTTGTTTGAGTGTTAACAACTTTTGTTTGTATGAGGACACTCTGTTCTGAGACTTGTCCAATGGGGGACTTATATAAGTTTTAACTTCTTTATATGTGGAAATGTTGTCCAAAAACATGGCCAGGAAAAATGTTTGTTTTAACCACTTCTTTGTATCTTCCTGAAACTTAGCTAGAGAATACTTGTTTAAGTTTTAAGAACTTTTCTGTGTGAGGAAACTCTATACTGAGACTTGACCAACGAGAACTTGAGTTTTAGCAAATATATTACATGCAAGATTCTGTTTGTAATATGGTCAAAAAGATTTTCTTGACTTTTAACAATTTTGTTGTAAACGGCAATTTTGTCTGAAACTTGGCTAAAGGGAGCTTGCTTGACTGTTAACAACTTTTGTTTGTATGAGGAAACTCTGTTCTGAGACTTGGCCAATGGGGGACTTATTTAAGTTTTAACTTCTTTGTATGTGGAAATGTTGTCCTTAAAGATGGCCAAAAGAAGACGTTTGTTTTAACCACTTCTTTGTATCTTCCTGAAACTTAGCTAGAGAACACTTGTTTAAGTTTTAACAACTTTTCTGTGTGAGGAAACTCTATCCTGAGACTTGGCCAACGAGAACTTCTTTGAGTTTTAACAAATATATTGCATGTAAGATTCTGTTTTGAAATATGACCAAAAAGATTTCCTTGACTTTTAACAATTTTGTTGTATGCGGGAATTTTGTCTGAAACTTAGCTAAAGGAAGCTTGTTTGAGTGTTAACAAC
>NW_019217091.1:0-1234 GCF_002532875.2 Varroa jacobsoni | reverse complement strand
GTCTGCCACAAAAACCAGATGGTTAGACTCATTAAGACTTTCAAGAACCAGATAATTCTCGATGTCAATGGCCAAACTCGTTAAGGCTTTCCAGTACCAGATGGCTCTCTTCTCTGCCACAACAGCCAGATGGTTAGACTCACTAAGACTTTCAAGAGCCAGATAACTCTCGATGTTAATGGCCAAACTCGTTAAGGCTTTTCAGTACTAGATGCTCTCTTCCCTGCCACAACGGCTAAACGGCCAAAGTTATTAAAGTTTTCATGTACCAGATGGTTCTCGATGTTGATGACCAAACTTGTTAGGACTTTCAAGTACCAGATGGCTGGCTTTCTTCTCTGCCACAAAAACCAGATGGTTAGACTCATTAAGGCTTTCAAGACCCAGATAATTCTCGATGTTAATGGTCAAAACTCGTTAACACTTCCCAGTACCAGATGGCTCTCTTCTCTGCCACAACAGCCAGATGGTTAGACTCATTAAGGTTTTCAAGAACCAGACAATTCACGATGTTAATGGCCAAACTCATTAAGGCTTTCCAGTACCAGATGGCTCTCTTCCTTGCAAAAATGGCTAAACGGCCAAAGTCGTTAAAGTTTTCAAGTACCAGAGGGTCCTGGATGTTGATGACTAAACTTGTTAGGTCTTTCAAGTACCAGATGGCTGGTTCTCTTGTCTGCCACAAAAGGCAGATGGTTAGACTCACTAAGACTTTCAAGAACCAGATAATTCTCGATGTTAATGGCCAAACTCGTTAAGGCTTTCCAGTACCAGATGGCTCTCTTCTCTTCCACAACAGCCAGATGGTTAGACTCATTAAGGTTTTCAAGAACCAGACAATTCACGATGTTGATGACCAAACTTGATAGAACTTTCAAGTACCAGATGGCTCTCTTCCCTGCCACAATGGCTAAACGGCCAAAGTCGTTAAAGTTTTCAAGTACCAAACGGTTCTGGATGTTGATGACTAAACTTGTTAGGACTTTCAAGTACCAGATGGCTGGCTCTCTTGTCTGCCACAAAAGGCAGATGGTTAGACTCACTAAGACTTTCAAGAGTCAGATAACTCTCGATGTTAATGGCCAAACTCGTTAAGGCTTTTCAGTACTAGATGGCTTTCTTCCCTGCCACAACGGCTAGACGGACAAAGTCGTTAAAGTTTTCAAGTATGAGATCGTTCTCGATATTGATAACCGAATCTTTTAGGACTTTCAAGTACCAGATAGCTGGCTCT
>NW_019217090.1:0-1235 GCF_002532875.2 Varroa jacobsoni | reverse complement strand
GATAGATTTACATATATACATACATAGATAGATTTACATACATACATACATAGATTTACATACATACATACATACATAGATAGATAGATTTACATACATACATAAATAGATTTACATACATACATAGATAGATAGATAGATTTACATACATACATAGATAGATAGATTTACATACATACATAGATAGATTTACACACATACATAGATAGATTTACATACATACATACATAGATAGATTTACATACATACATAGATAGATTTACATAGATAGATAGATTTACATAGATAGACAGATTTACATACATAGATAGATTTACATAGATAGATAGAGTTACATAGATAGATAGATTTACATACATACATAGATAGATAGATTTACATACATACATACATAGATAGATAGATTCACATACATACATAGATAAATAGATTTACATACAAACATAGATAGATTTACATACAAACATAGATAGATTTACATACATACATAGATAGATTTACATACACACATACATAGATTTACATAGAGAGATAGATTTACATACATACATACATAGATTTACATAGATAGATAGATTTACATACATAGATAGAGTTACATAGATAGATAGATTTACATACATACATAGATAGATAGATTTACATACATACATACATAGATAGATAGATTCACATACATACATAGATAAATAGATTTACATACATAGATAGATAGATTTACATACATACATAGATAGATAGATTTACATACATACATAGATAGATAGATTTACATACAAACATAGACAGATTTACATACATACATAGATAGATAAATTTACATACATACATAGATAGATAGATTCACATGCATACATAGATAGATTTACATACATACATAGATAGATTTACATACATACATACATACATAGATAGATTTACACAGATAGATAAATTTACATAGATAGATAGAGTTACATAGATAGATAGATTTACATATATACATAGATAGATTTACATAGATAGATAGATTTACATACATACATAGATAGATAGATTTACATACATACATACATAGATTTACATACATACATACATACATACATACATAGATTTACATACATACATACATAGATTTACATACATACATACATACATAGATTTACGTACATACATACATACATAGATTTACATACATACATAGATAGATTTACATACATACATAGATAAATAGATTTACATACATACATAGATAG
>NW_019217087.1:0-1236 GCF_002532875.2 Varroa jacobsoni | reverse complement strand
TTGCCAACTCATCCGAAAGTTTAGTTACCGAAGAACCCGAGAGAAATACCTTGCTGAATATTATCAAAAATGATATTTTTAATAATATTCCACCAAACGAAAGAACTCAAATTGATACAAAATATTTGAATGACAATTCATTACAAATTGTAAGTTGCCATACAGAAGCTAGTGAGGTAGAAGTATTGTATAATTTTTTAATCAAAACCATGTCTGAAAATGCAGACATTGCTCCGCATGACATTTTGATTATGGTACCCAATATTGAAAACTATTCACCATTTATTCAATCGGTTTTTGACAATGCTCCCTACAAATTGCCTTACGCTTTGGCAGATAGAGATTTGCAGCAAAGTGATGAGTTGATAGCTGTTTTGTTTTCACTTTTAGAGTTAAATTCTTACGAATTTACATCCGAAAAAATATTGCAATTGATTGATTATAAAATCATCACCAATAAATATAATCTTACAAACCCAAACTTGATTCGTAGAGTTATCAATGATGTAAATATAAGATTTGGTTGGGGAAATGAGGCCGAAAATGAAACAGAAACCAATTTGGTAAGTTGGCAAAGTGGCATTGAGAGAATTGTGCTCGGCATAGCCATGAATGGTGGCGAAATGTACGATTATCATCAAAAAACTACCTTGTGCTACGATGCTCTCGAAGGCAGCGAAGCCACAGAAATGTTGAATTTTATTGTTTTCTTGAAAGCTATTCAGGGCTTAATTATGGACGGAGTACAAGCTCGTACACTTTCCGATTGGCGATTGTATATCAAACAAATAGCAGAAAAACTGCTCGATGAAAACACTGAACACGAAGGACTTACACAGGTTTTAAGCCGCATGGATTATATTATTGAGTTAGAAGAATTGCTCGATAGTGAAATTCCAAGAAATGTGTTTATGCAATCTATAAGCAGTGTTTTAAATGCAAATGCTGCCAATACAGGCTATTTAAGAGGAAATATTACATTTTGCTCTACACTTCCTATGCGTAGTATTCCTTTCAAGGTCATTGCTTTATTGGGCATGAATAGCAATGATTTTCCTCGTCAAGAAATACCTTTGGGTTTTGATTTGATGGCAAAAAAGCCACAAAAAGGCGATAGAAATGGTAAGGCAAATGATAAATATTTATTTTTAGAAGCCTTATTATCAACCGAAAATATATTTTATTTAAGTTATAAAGGCCGAAGTACCAAAGATAATTCACACAAAGAACCTTCTG
>NW_019217084.1:0-1237 GCF_002532875.2 Varroa jacobsoni | reverse complement strand
CCCATTGACCAAGTCTCAGGACAGAGTTTCCTCATACAAACAAAAGTTGTTAACACTCAAACAAGCTTCCTTTAGCCAAGTCTCAGACAAAATTTCCGCTTACAACAAAATTGTTAAAAGTCAAGGAAATCTTTTTGGTCATGTTTCAATACAGAACCTTACATGCAATATATTTGCTAAAACCCAAGTTCTCGTTGGTCAAGACTCGAAATAGAGTTTCCTCATACAGAAAAGCTGTTAAAACTTAAACAAGTATTCTCTAGCTAAGTTTCAGGAAGATAGAAATGGTTAAAACAAACATTTTTTCTGGTCATGTTTTAGGATAACATTTCCACATTGAAAGAAGTTAAAACTTAAATAAGTCTCCCATTGGCCAAGTCTCAGGACAGAGTTTCCTCATACCAAAAAAAAGTTGTTAACACTCAAACAAGCTTTCTTTAGCCAAGTTTCAGACAAAATTTCCGTATACAACAAAATTGTAAAAAGTCAAGGAAATTTTTTTGGCCATATTTCAAAACAGAACCTTATATGTAATATATTTGCTAAAACCCAAGTTCTCGTTGGTCAAGTCTCAAAATAGGGTTTCCTCATACAGAAAAGCTGTTAAAACTTAAACAAGTATTCTCTAGCTAAGTTTCAAGAAGATAGAAGTGGTTAAAACAAACATTTTTTCTGGCCATGTTTTAGGGCAACATTTCCACCTACAAAGAAGTTGTTAAAACTCAAATAAGTCCCCCATTGGCCAAGTCTCAGGACAGAGTGTCCTCATACAAACAAAAGTTGTTAACACTCAAACAAGCTTCCTTTAGCCAAGTTTCAGACAAAGTTTCCGCATACAACAAAATTGTTAAAAGTCAAGGAAATCTTTTTGGTCATATTTCAAAACAGAACCTTACATGTAGTGTATTTGTTAAAACTCAAAGAAGTTCTCGTTGGTCAAGTCTCAAAATAGAGTTTTCTCATACACAAAAGTTGTTAAAACTTAACCAAGTGTTCTCTAGCTAAGTTTCAGGAAGATACAAAGAAGTAGTTAAAACAAACGTTTTTTTGGCCATGTTTTAGGACAACATTTCCACATACAAAGAAGTTAAAATTTAAATAAGTCCCCCACTGGCCAAGTCTCAGGACAGAGTTTCCTCATACAAACAAAAATTGTTAACACTCAAACAAGCTTCCTTTAGCCAAGTTTCAGACAAAATTTCCGCATACAACAAAATTGTTAAAAGTCAAGGAAATC
>NW_019217083.1:0-1238 GCF_002532875.2 Varroa jacobsoni | reverse complement strand
CTTGACTGTTAACAACTTTTGTTCGTATGAGGAAACTCTGTCCTGAGACTTGGCCAATGGGGGACTTCTTTAAGTTTTAACTTCTTTGTATGTGGAAATGTTGTCCTAAAACATGGCCAGAAAAAAAACGTTTGTTTTAACCGCTTCTTTGCATCTTCCTGAAACTTAGCTAGAGAACACTTGTTTAAGTTTTAACAACTTTTCTGTGTGAGGAAACTCTATACTGGGACTTGACCAACGAGAACTTGAGTTTTAGCAAATATATTACACGTAAGATTCTGTTTATAATACGGCCAAAAAGATTTCCTTGACTTTTAACAATTTTGTTGTATGCGGAAATTTTGTCTGAAACTTAGCTGAAGGAAGCTTGTTTGAGTGTTAACAACTTTTGTTTGTGTGAGGACACTCTGTTCTAAGACTTGGCCAATGGGGGACTTATATAAATTTTAACTTCTTTGTATGTGGAAATGTTGTCCTAAAACATGGCCAGAAAAAAACGTTTGTTTTAACCACTTCTTTGTATCTTCCTGAAACTTAGCTAGAGAACACTTGTTTAAGTTTTAACAACTTTTCTGTGTGAGGAAACTCTATACTGAGACTTGACCAACGAGAACTTGAGTTTTAGCAAATATATTACATATAAGATTCTGTTTGGAATATGGGCAAAAAGATTTTCTTGACTTTTAACAATTTTGTTGTATGCGGAAATTTTGTCTGAAATTTGGCTAAAGGAAGCTTGTTTGACTGTTAACAACTTTTGTTTGTATGAGGAAACTCTGTCCTGAGACTTGGTCAATGGGGGACTTATTTAAGTTTTAACTTCTTTGTATGTGGAAATGTTGTCCTAAAACATGGCCAGAAAAAACGTTTGTTTTAATCAGTTCTTTGTATCTTCCTAAAACTTGGCTAGAGAACACTTGTTTAAGTTTTAACAACTTTTCTGTGTGAGGAAACTCTATACTGAGACTTGACCAACGAGAACTTGAGTTTTAGCAAATATATTACATGTAAGATTCTGTTTGTAATATAGCCAAAAAGATTTTCTTGACTTTTAACAATTTTGTTGTATGCGGAAATTTTGTCTGAAACTTGGCTAAAGGAAGCTTGCTTGACTGTTAACAACTTTTGTTCGTATGAGGAAAGTGTCCTGAGACTTGGCCAATGGGGGACTTATTTAAGTTTTAACTTCCTTGTATGTGGAAATGTTGTCCTAAAAGATGGCCAAAAAAAAACGTTTA
>NW_019217081.1:0-1238 GCF_002532875.2 Varroa jacobsoni | reverse complement strand
GACTTTTAACAATTTTGTTGTATGCGGAAATTTTGTCTGAAACTTGGCTAACGGAAGCTTGTTTGAGTGTTAACAACTTTTGTTTGTATGAGGAAACTCTGTCCTGAGACTTGGCCAGTGGGGGACTTATATAAGTTTTAACTTCTTTGTATGCGGAAATGTTGTCCTAAAACATGGCTAGAAAAAATGTTTGTTTTAACCACTTCTATCTTCCTGAAACTTAGCTAGAGAATACTTGTTTAAGTTTTAACAGCTTTTCTGTATGAGGAAACTCTATCCTGAGACTTGCCTAACGAGAACTTGAGTTTTAGCAAATATATTACATGTAAGATTCTGTTTGTAATATAGCCAAAAAGATTTCCTTGACTTTTAACAATTTTGTTGTAAGCGGAAACTTTGTCCTAAAACTTAGTTAAAAAAAGCTTGTTTGAGTGTTAACAACTTTTGTTTGTATGAGGAAACTCTGTCCTTAGACTTGGCCAATGGGGGACTTGTCTAAATTTTAACAACTTCTTTGTATGTGGTAATGTTGTCCTAAAACATGGCCAAAAAAAAACCTTTGTTTTAACCACTTCTTTGTACCTTCCTGAAACTTAGCTAGAGAACACTTGTTCAAGTTTTAACAACTTTTCTGTCTGAGGGAACTCTATCCTGAGACTTGGCCAACGAGAACTTCTTAGAGTTTTAACAAATATACTACATGTAAGGTTCTGTTTCGAAATATGACCAAAGAGATTTCCTTGACTTTTAACACTGTTGTAAGCGGAAATTTTGTCTGCAACTTGGCTAAAGGAAGCTTGTTTGAGTGTTAACAACTTTTGTTTGTATGAGGAAACTCTGTCCTGAGACTTGGCCAACGAGAACTTGAGTTTTAGCAAATATATTACATGTAAGATTCCATTTTGAAATATGGCCAAAAAAATTTCCTTGACTTTCAACAATTTTGTTGTAGGCGGAAGTTTTGTTCTGAAACTTAGATAAAGGAAGCTTGTTTGAGTGTTAATAACTTTTTCGTATGACAAAACTTTGTTCTGAGACTTGGCCAATGGGGGACTTATTTGAGGTTTACCAGCTTCTTTGTATGTGGAAATGTTGTCCTAAAACATGGCCAGAAAAAAAACGGTTGTTTTAACCACTTCTTTGTATCTTCCTGAAACTTAGCTAGGGAACACTTGTTTAAGTTTTAACGACTTTTCTGCATGAGGGAACTCTGTTCTGAGACTTGGTCAACGAGAATT
>NW_019217080.1:0-1238 GCF_002532875.2 Varroa jacobsoni | reverse complement strand
ACATCGATTTACATAGATAGATTTACATAGATATATCGATTTACATAGATAGATTTACATAGATACATCGATTTACATAGATAGATTTACATAGATACATCGATTTACATAGATAGATTTACATAGATACATCGATTTACATAGATAGATTTACATAGATACATCAATTTACATCGATTTACATAGATAGATACATCGATTTACATCGATTTATATAGATAGATACATCGATTTACATAGATAGATACATCGATTTACATCGATTTACATAGATAGATACATCGATTTACATCGATTTACATAGATAGATACATAGATAGATACATCGATTTACATAGATAGATACATCGATTTACATAGATAGATACATCGATTTACATAGATGGATACATCGATTTACATAGATAGATACATCGATTTACATAGATAGATACATAGATTTACATCGATTTACACAGATAGATACATCGATTTACATAGATAGATACATCGATTTACATCGATTTACACAGATAGATACATCGATTTACATAGATAGATACATCGATAGATTTACATAGATACATCGATTTACATCGATTAACATAGATAGATTTACATAGATACATCGATTTACATAGATAGATTTACATAGATACATCGATTTACATAGATAGATTTACATAGATACATCGATTTACATCGATTTACATAGATAGATTTACATAGACACATCGATTTACACAGATAGATACATCGATTTACATCGATTTACACAGATAGATACATCGATTTACAAAGATAGATACATCGATTTACATCGATTTACACAGATAGATACATCGATTTACATCGATTTACACAGATAGATACATCGATTTACATAGATAGATACATCGATTTACATAGATAGATACATCGATTTACATAGATAGATTTACATAGATACATCGATTTACATAGATAGATTTACATAGATACATCGATTTATATAGATAGATTTACATAGATACATCGATTTCCATCGATTTACATAGATAGATTTACATAGATGCATCGATTTACATAGATAGATTTACATAGATATATCGATTTACATAGATAGATCGATTTACATAGATAGATACATCGATTTACATAGATAGATACATCGATTTACATAGATAGATACATCGATTTACATAGATAGATACATCGATTTACATAGATAGATACATCGATTTACATAGATAGATACATCGATTTACATAGATAGATAC
>NW_019217079.1:0-1238 GCF_002532875.2 Varroa jacobsoni | reverse complement strand
TGGTTAAAGCAAACGTTTTTTCTGGCCATGCTTTAGGACAACATTTCCACATATAAAGAAGTTAAAACTTAAATAAGTCCCCCATTAGCCAAATCTCAGGACAGAGTTTCCTCATACAAACAAAAGTTGTTAACACTCAAACAAGCTTCCTTTAACCAAGTTTCAGACAAAATTTCCGCATACAACAAAATTGTTAAAAGTCAAGGAAATCTTTTTGATCATACTTCAAAACAGAACCTTACATGTAATATATTTGTTAAAACTCAAAGAAGTACTCGTTGGCCAAGTCCCAAAATAGAGTTTCCTCATACAGAAAAGCTGTTAAAACTTAAACAAGTATTCTCTATCTAAGTTTCAGGAAGATACAAAGAAGTGGTTAAAACAAACGTTTTTTCTGTCCATGTTTTAGGATAACATTTCCACATACAAAGAAGTTAGAACTTATATAAATCCCCCATTGGCCAAGTCTCAGAACAGAGTGTCCTCATACAAACAAAAGTTGTTAACACTCAAACAAGCTTCCTTTAGCCAAGTTTCAGACAAAATTTCCGCATACAACAAAATTGTTAAAAGTCAAGGAAATCTTTTTGATCATATTTCAAAACAGAATCTTACATGTAATATATTTGTTAAAACTCAAAGAAGTTCTCGTTGGCCAAGTCTCAAAATAGAGTTTCCTCATATAGAAAAGCTGTTAAAACTTAAACAAGTATTCTCTATCTAAGTTTCAGGAAGATACAAAGAAGTGGTTAAAACAAACGTTTTTTCTGGCCATGTTTTAGGACAATATTTCTACATACAAAGAAGTTAGAACTTATAAATCCCCCATTGGCCAAGTCTCAGAACAGAGTGTCCTCATACAAACAAAAGTTGTTAACACTCAAACAAGCTTCCTTTAACCAAGTTTCAGACAAAATTTCCGCTTACAACAAAATTGTTAAAAGTCAAGGAAATCTTTTTTGGCCATATTTCAAAACAGATTCTTAACGGAATATATTTGCTAAAACCCAAGTTCTCGTTGGTCAAGACTCAGGATAGAGTTCCCTCACACAGAAAAGTTGTTAAAACTTAAACAGGTGTTCTCTAGCTAAGTTTCAGGAAGATACAAAGAAGTGGTTAGAACAAACGTTTTTTTTTGGCCATGCTTTAGGACAACATTTCCACATATAAAGAAGTTAAAACCTAAATAAGTCCCCCATTAGCCAGGTCTCAGGACAGAGTTTCCTCATATAAAAAAG
>NW_019217077.1:0-1240 GCF_002532875.2 Varroa jacobsoni | reverse complement strand
GAGACTTGACCAACGAGAACTTGGGTTTTCGCAAATATATTACATGTAATGTTCTGTTTTGAAACACGACCAAAAAGATTTCCTTGACTTTTAACAATTTTGTTGTATACGGAAATTTTGTCTGAAACTTGGCTAAAGGAAGCTTGTTTGACTCTTAGCAACTTTTGTTTGTATGAGGAAACTCTGTCCTGAGACTTGGCCAATGGGGGACTTATTTAAGTTTTAACTTCTTTGTATGTGGAAATGTTGTCCTAAAACATGGCAAAAAAAACGTTTGTTTTAACCACTTTTTTGTATCTTCCTGAAACTTAGCTAGAGAATACTTGTTTAAGTTTTAACAGCTTTTCTGTATGAGGAAACCCTATTTTGAGACTTGACCAACGAGAACTTGGGTTTTAGCAAATATATTGCATGTAAGGTTCTGTATTGAAACATGACCAAAGAGGTTTCCTTGACTTTTAATAATTTTGTTGTATGCGGAAATTTTGTCTGAAACTTGGCTAAAGGAAGCTTGTTTGACTGTTAACAACTTTTGTTTGTATGAGGAAACTCTGTCCTGAGACTTGGCCAATGGGGGACTTATTTAAGTTTTAACTTCTTTGTATGTGGAAATGTTGTCCTAAAACATGGCAAAAAAAACGTTTGTTTTAACCACTTTTTTGTATCTTCCTGAAACTTAGCTAGAGAATACTTGTTTAAGTTTTAACAGCTTTTCTGTATGAGGAAACTCTATTTTAAGACTTGATCAACGAGAACTTGGGTTTTAGCAAATATATTGCATGTAAGGTTCTGTACTGAAATATGGCCAAAAAGATTTCCTTGATGTTTAACAATTTTGTTGTAAGCGAAAATTTTCTCTGAAACTTGGCTAAAGGAAGCTTGTTTGAGTGTTAGCAGCTTTTATTTGTATGAGGACACTCTGTTCTAAGACTTGGCCAATGGGGGACTTATGTAAGTTTTAACTTCTTTGTATGTAGAAATATTGTCCTAAATCATGGCCAAAAAAAAACGTTTGTTTTAACCACTTCTTTGTATCTTCCTGAAACTTAGCTAGAGAATACTTGTTTAAGTTTTAACAACTTTTCTGTGTGAGGGAACTCTATCCTGAGACTTGACCAACGAGAACTTGGGTTTTAGCAAATATATTGCCTGTAAGATTCTGTTTTGAAATATGACCAAAAAAATTTCTTTGACTTTTAACAATTTTGTTGTATGCGGAAATTTTGTCTGAAACTTGGCT
>NW_019217075.1:0-1241 GCF_002532875.2 Varroa jacobsoni | reverse complement strand
AATTTTATCCTGAAACTTAACTAGAGGAAGCTTGTTTAAGTTTTAACAACTTTTCTGTGTGAGGGAACTCTATCCTGAGACTTAGCCAACGAGAACTTCTTTGAGCTTTAACAAATATATTGCATGTAAGGTTCTCTTTTGAAATATGGCCAAAAAGATTTCCTTGACTTTTAACAATTTCATTGTAAGTGGAAATTTTATCTTGAAACTTAACTAGAGGAAGCTTGTTCAAGTTTTAACAACTTTTCTGTGTGAGGGAACTCGATCCTGAGACTTAGTCAACGAGAACTTCTTTGAGCTTTAACAAATATATTACATGTAAGGTTCTCTTTTGAAATATGGCCAAAAAGATTTCCTTGACTTTTAACAATTTTGTTGCATGCGGAAGTTTTGTCCTGAAACTTAACTAAAGGAAGCTTGTTTGAGTGTTAATAACTTTTTTTTTGTATGAGGAAACTCTGTTCTGAGACTTGGCCAATGGGGGACTTATTTGAGTTTTAACAACTTCTTTGTATATGGTAATGTTGTCCTAAAACATGGCCAGAAAAAAAGCGTTTGTTTTAACTACTTCTTTGTATGTGGAACTTCTGTCCTGAAACTTAGCTAGAGAGCACTTGTGTTTAAGTTTTAACAACTTTTCTGTGTGAGGGAACTCTATCCTGAGACTTGGCCAACGAGAACTTCTTTGAGCTTTAACAAATATATTGCATGTAAGGTTCTCTTTTGAAATATGGCCAAAAAGATTTCCTTGACTTTTAACTATTTTGTTGTATGCGGAAGTTTTGTCCTGAAACTTAACTAAAGGAAGCTTGTTTGAGTGTTAATAACTTTTTTTGTATGAGGAAACTCTGTTCTGAGACTTGGCCAATGAGGGCTTATTTGAGTTTTAACAACTTCTTTGTATGTGGTAATGTTGTCCTAAAACATGGCCAGAAAAAAAGCGTTTGTTTTAACCACTTCTTTGTATGTGGAACTTCTGTCCTGAAACTTAGCTAGACAGCACTTGTGTTTAAGTTTTAACAACTTTTCTGTGTGAGGGAACTCTATCCTGAGACTTAGCCAACGAGAACTTCTTTGAGCTTTAACAAATATATTGCATGTAAGGTTCTCTTTTGAAATATGGCCGAAAAGATTTCCTTGACTTTTAACAATTTCATTGTAAGTAGGAATTTTATCCTGAAATATAACTAGAGGAAGCTTGTTTAAGTTTTAACAACTTTTCTGTGTGAGGGAGCTCTATG
>NW_019217074.1:0-1241 GCF_002532875.2 Varroa jacobsoni | reverse complement strand
GGTCAATGGGGGACTTATTTGAGTTTTAACAACTTCTTTGCATGTGGAACTTCTGTCCTGAAACTTAGCTAGAGAACACTTGTTTAAGTTTTAACAACTTTTCTGTGTGAGGGAACTCTATCCTGAGACCTGGCCAACGAGAACTTCTTTGAGTTTTAACAAATATATTGCATGTAAGGTTCTCTTTTGAAATATGGCCAAAAGGATTTCCTTAACTTCTAACAATTTTGTTGTAAGTGGAAGTTTTGTCCTGACACTTAGCTAAACGAAGCTTGTTTGACTGTTCACAATTTTTTTGTATAAGGAAACTCTGTTCTGAGAGTTGGCCAATGGAAGACTTATTTGAGTTTTAACAACTTCTTTGTATGTGGAAATGTTGTCTTAAAACATGAATAGACAAAAAAACGTTTGTTTTAACAACTTCTTTGTATGTGGGACTTCTGTTCTGAAACTTAGCTAAAGAACACTTGTTTAAGTTTTAACAACTTTTCTGTGTGAGGGAACTCTATCCTCAGACTTGGCCAACAAGAACTTCTTTTAGTTTTAACAAATATAATGCATGTAAGGTTCTGTTTTGAAATACTGCCCAAAAGATTTCCTTGACTTCTAACAATTTTGTTATAAGTGGAAATTTTGTCCTGAAACTTAGCTAAAGGAAGCTTGTTTGACTGTTAACAACTTTTTTGTATGAGGAAACTCTGTTCCGAGACTTGGCCAATGGGGGACTTATTTGAGTTTTAACAACTTCTTTGTATGTGGAAATGTTGTCTTAAAACATGGATAGAAAAAAAAAACGTTTGTTTTAACCACTTCTTTGTATGTGGGACTTCTGTTCTGAAACTTAGCTAAAGAACATTTGTTTAAGTTTTAACAACTTTTCTGTGTGAAGGAACTTTATCCTGAGACTTGGCCAACGAGAACTTCTTTGAGTTTTAACAAATATAATGCATGTAAGGTTCTGTTTTGAAATATGGCCCAAAAGATTTCCTTAACTTTTAACAATTTTGTTATAAATGGAAATTTTGTCCTGAAACCTAGTTAAAGAAAGCTTGTTTGACTGTTAACAACTTTTCGTATGAGGAAACTCTGCTCTGAGACTTGGCCAATGGGGGACTTATTCGAGTTTTAACAACTTCTTGGTCTGTCGAAATGTTGTCTTAAAACATGGATAGGAAAAAAAAACGTTTGTTTTAACCACTTCTTTGTATGTGGAACTTCTGTCCTGAAACTTAGCTAGGGAA
>NW_019217073.1:0-1238 GCF_002532875.2 Varroa jacobsoni | reverse complement strand
GCTTTTGCCTTTTCTTTAGTATCAGTTGATGACAAACATGTTACATTTCTCTAAAAAAACTATCATAATTGGATTGCTACTTGTATTAGTAGCAATTCCAATTTTGTTTGTGTTTAAAATTATAAATGTGTATCAAGCCTTTTGGGGCGATGTATTTTTTGTTTTGCTTCTAATTCAGTTTCAATCTTATCAAAATTATAATAATGGCGAACATAGCAGATTTAGAAAAAGCAATTGAGCAATCAATACTTGATTTGCCAAAAGATGAAGATTTGTGCAGTATGTATAACAATGTATGTGCCTATTCTAGCAACAAAGGTTATTTGCCCATACTTGTTGATAAAGTAAAAACATTGATCCTAAAAGAAAAGGTTGAAGGTATTTATGCAGCACTTTCAATTCTTGAAAATTCATTGTTGACTGAAAGAGATTAATTATGCCAAATCAATTGATAGCTGATAACTACTTCAAGCAAAACCCAACCAAAATATTGGGTACAGAAGAACAAAAAAAACGAGGAGACCGTGGCGAAGGAGAATTTGAAACAATTGTAAAAGGTAGTTTACATGATGCTTTACAGTTGATTGATGTGCCTATTGTGCATCCGTTTGTGAGCGAAATGGTTCAAAAATTTGAGTCATCAACTGATACTAAAGAAAAGGCAAAAGCTATAGCAAAAGCCTTGGTTTTGATTCTGAAATTAAAATATAAATACAAATAATAAAATGGCTATCTCAATCATTTATAAAGATATTATTCATCAAAATATTGATTTTTCAAAAATTAAAGATGAACAAATCAATGAATTACATAATTCTGTAAAGTTATCAACAGATAATTTTATGAATATATCAGATGAAGATAAGGGTATAATTACTGCACTCGCTGAAATTATCGATGCTTATTTTGATTCTCAAAAGCCAAATGAAGTAAAACAACATACTAAACCAAGTATAAAAGAGAAGTTTTCCAAAGCTGGAGAAGATTCAGCCATTATTTCCAAAGTTCTTCAATCTACAATGACTGAAAAAGCTTCAGTTATCAAGCAAGCTAAACAGGCTCAAAAGTCAGCTATTAAAGGTATTGATCCTTCACAATTGATAGATGGCCCAAGAGAGATTTACGACATTTACAATAAAAATATTACCGAAGAGGAAAGAGATGCATTTTTATTGGCTAATCCTAGTCATGTATTGAACCAATATTTTACCCCAAAAACTGACATTAACGAGCTGTTA
>NW_019217071.1:0-1242 GCF_002532875.2 Varroa jacobsoni | reverse complement strand
CCAGTGGGAGACTTCTTTGAGTTTTAACAATCTCTTTGTATGTGGTAATGTTTTCCTAGAACATGGTCGGAAAAGAGGTTTAAGTTTTAACCATTTTTTTGTATGTGGGACTTCTGTCCTGAAACTTAGCTGGACAACGCTTTTTTTGTTTTAACTTTTTTTTTGTACGAGGAAACTCTGTTCTGAGACTTGGCCAGTGGGAGACTTCTTTGAGTTTTAACAATCTCTTTGTATGTCGTAATGATTTTCTAAAACATGGCCAGAAAGGAGGTTTAAGTTTTAACTATTTTTTGTATGTGGGACTTCTGTCCTGGAACTTAACTAGAGAACACTTGTTTAAGTTTTAACTTTTTTTGTACGAGGAAACTCTGTTCTGAGATTTGGCCAATGGGGGACTTCTTTGAGTTTTAACAAATATACTGCATGTATGATTCTGTTTTGAAATATGGCCAAGATTTCCTTGAGTTTTAACCATTTTTTTGTGTATGGGATTTCTATCCTGAAACTTAACTGGAGAACACTTGTTTAAGTTTTAACAACTCTTTTGTATGAGGAAACTCTGTTCTGAGACTTGGCCAATGGGGGACTTCTTTGAGTTTTAACAACCCTTTTGTATGTGTAATGTTTTCCTAGAACATGGCCAGAAAAGAGGTTTAAGTTTTAACCATTTTTTTGTATGTGGGACTTCTGTCCTGAAACTTAGCTAGAGAACACTTGTTTAAGTTTTAACAACTTTTTTTTGTACGAGGAAACTCTGTTCTGAGACTTGGCCAATAGGGGACTTCTTTGAGTTTTAACAACCTCTTTGTATGTGGTATTGTTTTCCTAAAGCATAGGTAGAAAGGAGGTTTAAGTTTTAACCAATTTTTTGCAGGTGGGATTTCTGTCCTGAAACTTAGCTGGAGAACACTTGTTTAAGTTTTAACAACTCTGTTGTATAAGGAAACTCTGTTCTGAGACTTGGCCAATGGGAGACTTCTTTGAGTTTTAACAATCTCTTTGTATGTGGTAATGTTTTCCTAGAACATGGCCAGAAAAGAGGTTTAAGTCTTAACCATTTTTTTGTATGTGGGACTTCTGTCCTGAAACTTAACTAGAGAACACTTGTTTAAGTTTTAACAACTTTTTTTCTGTACGGGAAAACTCTGTTCTGAGACTTGGCCAATGGGGGCCTTCTTTGAGTTTTAACAACCTCTTTGTGTGTGGTGTTCTTTTCCTAAAACATGGCCAGAAAAGAGGTTT
>NW_019217070.1:0-1242 GCF_002532875.2 Varroa jacobsoni | reverse complement strand
AAGTAAATCTTTTTGGCCATATTTCAAAATAGAATCTTAAATGCAATATATTTGCTAAAACTCAAAGAAGTCTCAGGATGGAGTTCCGTCACACAGAAAAGTTGTTAAAACTTAAACAAGTGTCCTTTAGCTAAGTTTCAGGAAGATATAAAGAAGTAGTTGAAACAAACGTTTTTTTCTGGCCATGTTTTTGGACAACATTTCCACATACAAAGAAGTTAAAACTTATATAAGTCCCCCATTGGCCAAGTCTCAGGACAGAGTGTCCTCATACAAACAAAAGTTGTTAGCACTCAAACAAGCTTCCTTTAGCCAAGTTTCAGACAAAATTGCCGCTTACAACAAAATCGTTAAAAGTCAAGAAAATCTTTTTGGCCGTATTTCAAAACAGAATCTTACATGCAATATATTGGCTAAAACCCAACGTCTCGTTGGTCAAGTCTCAAAATAGAGGTTCCTCATACAGAAAAGCTGTTAAAACTTAAACAAGTATTCTCTAGCTAAGTTTCAGGAAAATACAAAGAAGTGGTTAAAAAAACGTTTTTTTTTTGGCCATGTTTTAGGACAACATTTCCACATACAAAGAAGTTAAAACTTAAATATGTCCCCCATTGGCCAAGTCTCAGGACAAAGTTTCCTCATATAAAAAAGTTGTTAACACTCAAACAAGCTTTTTTAGCTAAGTTGGAGGACAAAATTTCCGCTTACAACAAAATCGTTAAAAATCAAGAAAATCTTTTTGGCTATATTACAAACTAAGCCTTACATGTAATATATTTGCTAAAACTCAAGTTCTCGTTGGTCAAGTCTCAGTATAGAGTTTCCTCACACAGAAAAGTTGTTAAAACTTAAACAAGTGTTCTCTAGCTAAGTTCAGGAAAATACAAAGAAGCGGTTAAAACAAACGTCTTCTTTTGGTCATCTTTTAGGACAACATTTCCATATACAAAGAAGTTAAAACTTAAATAAGTCCCCAAAGGCCAAGTCTCAGGACAGAGTTTCCTCATACAAACAAAAGTTGTTAACAGTCAAGCAAGCTTCCTCTAGCCAACTTTCAGACAAAATTGCCGCTTACAACAAAATCGTTAAAAGTCAAGGAAATTTTTTTGGCCATATTACAAACAGAATCTTACATATAATATATTTGCTAAAACTCAAGTTCTCGTTGGTCAAGTCTCAGTATAGAGTTTCCTCATACAGAAAAGTTGTTAAAACTTAAACAAGTGTTCTCTAGCTAAGTTT
>NW_019217069.1:0-1243 GCF_002532875.2 Varroa jacobsoni | reverse complement strand
GTTAAAACTTAAACAAGCGTTCTCTAGCTAAGTTTCAGGAAGATACAAAGGAGTAGTTAAAACAAACGTTTTTTCTGGCCATGTTTTAGGATAACATTTCCACCTACAAAGAAGTTGTTAAAACTCAAATAAGTCCCCCATTGGCCACGTCTCAGAACAGAGTGTCCTCATACAAACAAAAGTTGTTAACACTCAAACAAGTTCCCTTTAGCCAAGTTTCAGACAAAATTTCCGCATACAACAAAATTGGTAAAAGTCAAGGAAATCTTTTTGGTCATATTTCAAAACAGAACCTTACATGTGATATATTTGTTAAAACTCAAAGAAGTTCTCGTTGGCCAAGTCTCAGGATAGAGTTCCCTCACACAGAAAAGTTGTTAAAACTTAAACAAGTGTTCTCTAGCTAAGTTTCAGGAAGATACAAAGGAGTAGTTAAAACAAACGTTTTTTCTGGCCATGTTTTAGGACAACGTTTCCACCTACAAAGAAGTTGTTAAAACTCAAATAAGTCCCCCATTGGTCAAGTGTCAGAACAGAGTGTCCTCATACAAACAAAAGTTGTTAACACTCAAACAAGCTTCCTTTAGCCAAGTTTCAGATAAAATTTCCGCATGCAACAAAATTGTTAAAAGTCAAGGAAATCTTTTTGGCCATATTTCAAAACAGAATCTTAAGGTAGTATATTTGCTAAAACCCAAGTTCTCGTTGGTCAAGTCTCAAAATAAAGTTTCCTCATACGGAAAAGCTGTTAAAACTTAAACAAGTATTCTCTATTTAAGTTTCAGGAAGATACAATGAAGTGGTTAAAACAAACGTTTTTTCTGGCCATGTTTTAGGACAACATTTCCACCTACAAAGAAGTTGTTAAAACTCAAATAAGTCCCCCATTGGCCACGTCTCAGAACAGAGTGTCCTCATACAAACAAAAGTTGTTAACACTCAAACAAGTTTCCTTTAGCCAAGTTTCAGACAAAATTTCCGCATACAACAAAATTGTTAAAAGTCAAGGAAATCTTTTTGGTCATATTTCAAAACAGAACCTTACATGTAGTGTATTTGTTAAAACTCAAAGAAGTTCTCATTGGTCAAGTCTTAAAATAGAGTTTCCTCATACAGAAAAGTTGTTAAAACTTAACCAAGTGTTCTCTATTTAAGTTTCAGGAAGATACAAAGAACGGGTTAAAACAAACGTTTTTTCTGGCCATGTTTTAGGACAACATTTCCACATACAAACAAGTCAAAA
>NW_019217068.1:0-1240 GCF_002532875.2 Varroa jacobsoni | reverse complement strand
CGCGGCAGATGAAGCAAAAAAAGCATTAAAAAAAGCATCAGTAAAACATGCTAAAGCATTAGGGAAACATGCTAAATCTTCAGCCCCTACAAAATTAGCCTCTGAAACAACAGAGAATAAACTTGGAGATAAATCTAAAACTTCTTTAGAGAAAGAAGACGAAAATGTTAACAAAAAAGATTCGAAGAAAGATACAACTAAAAAAGGATGGACAAGAAGTCAACAAAGAGAATACTTAAGTAAGCATAAAAAAACCAATGGTGGATAATTTTACATTTTGCAACGATATACAATACTTAATAATATAGAATATAACAAAATGATTATAAGAAAAGTAATAAAAACTATTAAACACAAAAACTTCAAACAATATGTACCTCTTTTGTTTATTATAATTATAATTATAATATTTTTTTCATGTATTTCAATAGGTCTAGGTTGGTTTTTGAAAAACAAAGAAGCAAAACTGAAAAAAAAAGGTATATATACGATTGGCAGAATATTCGAAAATCATAATTATAAAGGTTCGGTTTCGTATTTTGAATATTATGTTAATGATATAAGATATGAAACACGAAAATCTACATATTATAATGGATATGTTGTTGGGGAGTTTTTTAGGATATATTATGATATTGATAATCCAGATGATAGTTTTGCAGATTTGAAAGAACCCATTTTTTTGGAATCCCAAGAAGTAAAAACAACTAAGGCAAAACTTATTGACAATAATGATAATACTGTAAGTTATGAATATTCAGTAAATGGAAATAAATATATTCGTATACAGGAGATAGAGGATAATATAAACTTTGAAATTGGCAAATATTATCTAATTGAATATATCGTTGAGAATCCAATTATTTCTAGAATTCATTATCCGTAGGGGGGAGCACTGGTAGTGTAACCTCCTGAACGACTACGATTTAGTAAGTGGAAAAGTAAATACCGTAACCTACCAAGCAGGACAAACAGGTAGTGTTGTAGATTGTCTGTTTTCGTTATAAGTATTTGTTTTTCAGTATAGAAATAGATTACATTAAATGAATATAAGAAAAAATTGCAGGTATATATGCCTGCAATTTTTGTTTTTAAGCTGTTTTAGATTTATGAAAATTGTTTGTTTGGGTGTATGTGTTCTAGATTGTCTGTTTTTATTATACACGGCTGCTATCATGGAGTTTGAACGCAGTGGTAACTCCTGATTTTTAATGAAAAAGAGATTGCATCTCGTTTTACA
>NW_019217067.1:0-1243 GCF_002532875.2 Varroa jacobsoni | reverse complement strand
TAAATATATTACATGTAAGGTTCTGTTTTGAAATATGACCAAAAAGATTTCCTTGACTTTTAGCAATTTTGTTGTATGCGGAAATTTTGTCCTAAAACTTAGCTAAAAAAAGCTTGTTTGAGTGTTAACAACTTTTGTTTGTATAAGGAAAGTCTGTCCTGAGACTTGGCCAATGGGGGACTTATTTAAGTTTTAACTTCTTTGTATGTGGAAATGTTGTCCTAAAACATGGCCAGAAAAAACGTTTGTTTTAACCACTTCTTTGTATGTGCAACTTCTGTCCTAAAACTTAGCCAGAGAACACTTGTTTAAGTTTTAACAACTTTTCTGTGTGAGGGAACTCTATCCTGAGATCTGGCCAACGAGAACTTCTTTGAGTTTTAACAAATATAATACACGTAAGGTTCTGTTTTGTAATATAGCCAAAAAGATTTCCTTGACTCTTAACAATTTTGTTGTATGCGGAAATTCTGTCCTGAAACTTAACTAAAGGAAACTTGTTTGAGTGTTAGTAATTTTTTTTGTATGAGGAAACTCTGTTCTGAGACTTGGCCAATGGGGGACTTATTTGAGTTTTACCAACTTCTTTGTATGCGGTAATGTTGTTCTAAGACATGGCCAGAAAACAACGCTTGTTTCAACCACTTCTTTGTATCTTCCTGAAACTTAGCTAGGGAACACTTGTCTAAGTTTTAACAACTTTTCTGTGTGAGGGAGCTCCATCCTGAGACTTCTTTGAGCTTTAGCAAATATATTGCTTGTAAGATTCTGTTTTGAAATATGGCCAAAAAGATTTCCTTGACTTTCAACAATTTTGCTGTAGGCGGAAGTTTTGTTCTGAAACTTAGATGGAGGAAGCTTGTTTGAGTGTCAACAACTTTTTTGTATGACAAAACTCTGTTCTGAGACTTGGCCAATGGGGGACTTATTTGAGTTTTACCAACTTCTTTGTATGTGGTAGTGTTGTCCTAAAACATGGCCACAAAAAAAACGGTTGTTTTAACCACTTCTTTGTATCTTTCTGAAACTTAGCTAAAGAACACTTGTTTAGGTTTTAACAACTTTTGTGCGTGAGGGAACTCTGTCCTGAGACTTGGTCAACGAGAACTCCTTTGAGCTTTAGCAAATATATTGCTTGTAAGATTCTGTTTTGAGATATGGCCAAAAAGATTTCCTTGACTTTCAACAATTTTGTTGTAGGCGGAAGTTTTGTTCTGAAACTTAGATAAAGGAAGCTTGTTTG
>NW_019217066.1:0-1243 GCF_002532875.2 Varroa jacobsoni | reverse complement strand
GAAGGCCCCAACAAGTTTGGTCATCTAGCCATTGCGGTGAAAAAGAAAGCTATCTGGTACTTCAAAGTCCCAACGAGTTTGGCCATCTGACCGTTGGGCAGATAAGAGAGTCACTAATACTTAAAAGCTCAAACGAGTTTTACCATCAACATAGAGAACCATCTGGTACTTGCAAACTTTAACGAGTTGGCCGTTTAGCCGTTGTGGCAGGAAAGAGAGCCATCTGGTACTAGAAAGCCTCAACGAGTTTAGCCATTAACGTCGAGAATTATCTGGTTCTCGGAAGCCTTAATAAGAGATACATCTGATAGTTGAAAGACTCAACGAGTTTGGTCATCTAGCCATTGCGGTGACAAAGAAAGCTATCTGGTACTTCAAAGTCCCAACGGGTTTGGTCATCTAGCCATTGTGGCAGATAAGAGAGTCACTAATACTTAAAAGCTCAAACGAATTTTACCATCAACATGGAGAACCATCTGGTACTTGAAAACTTTAACGAGTTGGCCGTTTAGTCGTTGTGGCAGGAAAGAGAGCCATCTAGTACTAAAAAGCCTCAACGAGTTTAGCCATTAACATCGAGAATTATCTGGTTCTTGGAAGCCTTAATGAGTCTAACCATCTGGCTGCTGTGGCAAAGAAGAGATACATCTGGTACTTGAAGGCTCCAACGAGCTTGGTCATCCAGCCATTGCGGTGAAAAAGAAAGCTCTCTGGTACTTCAAAGTCCTAACGAGTTTGACCATCTAGCCATTGTGGCAGATAAGAGAGTCACTAATACTTAAGAGCTCAGACAGGTTTTACCATCAACATGGAGAACCATCTGGTACTTGAAAACTTTAACGAGTTGGCCGTTTAGCCGTTGTGGCAGGAAAGAGAGCCATCTGGTACTTGAAAAGTTTAACGAGTTTGGCTATTAACGTCGAGAACTATCTGGTTCTCGGAAGCCATAATGAGTCTAACCATCTGGCTGCTGTGGCAAAGAAGAGATCTATCTGGTACTTGAAGGCCCCAACGAGTTTGGTCATGTAGCCATTGCGGTGACAAAGAAAGCTATCTGGTACTTCAAAGTCCCGACGGGTTTGGTCATCTAGCCATTGTGGCAGATAAGAGAGTCACTAATACTTAAAAGCTCAAACGAGTTTTACCATCAACATGGAGAACCATCTGGTATTTGAAAACTTTAACAAGTTGGCCGTTTAGCCGTTGTGGCAGGAAAGAGAGCCATCTGGTACTAAAAAGCCTC
>NW_019217065.1:0-1244 GCF_002532875.2 Varroa jacobsoni | reverse complement strand
AAGCTTGTTTGACTGTTAACAGCTTCTGTTTGTATGAGGAAACTGTCCTGAGACTTGGCCAATGGGGGATTTATTTAAGTTTTAACTTCTTTGTATGTGGAAATGTTGTCCTAAAACATGGCCAGCAAAAACGTTTGTTTTAACCACTTCTTTGTATCTTCCTGAAACTTAGCTGGAGAATACTTGTTTAAGTTTTAACAACTTTTCTGTGTGAGGAAACTCGATACCAAGACTTGACCAACGAGAACTTGGGTTTTAGCAAATATATTGCATGTAAGGTTCTGTATTGAAACATGACCAAAGAGGTTTCCTTGACTTTTAATAATTTTGTTGTATGCGGAAATTTTGTCTGAAACTTGGCTAAAGGAAGCTTGTTTGACTGTTAACAACTTTTGTTTGTATAAGGAAACTCTGTCCTGAGAGTTGGCCAATGGGGGACTTATTTAAGTTTTAACTGCTTTGTATGTGGAAATGTTGTCCTAAAACATGGCCAAAAAAAAACGTTTGTTTTAACCACTTCTTTGTATCTTCCTGAAACTTAGCTAGAGAAAACTTGTTTAAGTTTTAACAACTTTTCTGTGTGAGGGAACTCTATCCTGAGACTTGGCCAACGAGAACTTGAGTTTTAGCAGATATATTACATGTAAGATTCTGTTTTGAAATATGACCAAAAAGATTCCTTGACTTTTAACAATTTTGTTGTACGCGGAAATTTTGTCTGAAACTTGGCTAAAAGAAGCTTGTTTGAGTGTCAACAACTTTTTTTTGTATGAGGAAACCCTGTCCTGAGACTTGGCCAGTGGGAGACTTATTTAAGTTTTAACTTCTTTCAATGTGGAAATGTTGTCCTAAAACATGGCCAGAAAAAAATGTTTGTTTTAACCACTCTATGTTCTTGAAACTTAGCTAGAGAAAACTTGTTTAAGTTTTAACAACTTTTCTGTGTGAGGGAACCTTATCCTGAGACTTGACCAACGAGAACTTGGGTTTTAGCAAATATATTCCGTTAATATTCTGTTTTGAAATATGGCCAAAAAAGATTTCCTTGACTTTCGACAATTTTGTTGTAAGCGGAAATTTTGTCTGAAACTTGGCTAAAAGAAGCTTGTTTGAGTGTTAACAACTTTTGTTTCTATGAGGAAAGTCTGTCCTGAGACTTGGCCAATGGGGGACTTATTTAAGTTTTAACTTCTTTGTACGTGGAAATGTTGTCCTAAAACATGGCCAAAAAAAACGTTTGTTTC
>NW_019217064.1:0-1242 GCF_002532875.2 Varroa jacobsoni | reverse complement strand
GTGGTTTAAGCCGTTATCCTCCTTATTGTAGTACGTCTCGTAAAATACCTTAGTATTGGTCTTTACGCTGTCTTCCTGCCAACGAATGCGGATAGGGTCTTTTTGGTAAATGTGTCTTCTACGATAAATGTAGTTCTTTCTGTTTGACCATACAGTTACTTTGACCATGCCGATGGTCGTGTCAATCGCTTGCTGGACTTGTGGCTTTTGCTCTACTGTTTCAACTTTCGCTGGTTGTGGCTGTTCTGCTTTCTTTTGGCATGAATACGCCAATGATGCAATTCCGATAATTAATAATAGCTTTTTCATTTCGTTGTTGTTTAATCTCTTTTCCTAACTAGATTTTGGTATTCTTGTTTAAATGTCAATTCGACAGTTGCCTTGTCAACGTCATCATTCCATTTCGGATCGTAACTTGATTCATACACTACTTTCTTGTCAACATACGTGTTCTGATTCTTGATATTGTAATCTGTAATCAAAATATTATCCCCTGCAAGCATGTTTCGTTTCAAATAGTTATGCAAGAAAGCAGGGTACATATAACCCAAGAACGTGTACTTTTCAAGTCGCTTGTCACCTGTCCAAATTTCCGCACCTGACTCATATTTGGTGTACGTTTTCTCTTGCTCCTCACTTGGTCTGCCAAAGAAGCTATCAGGCAAACGTATCTGATTGAACCAGTTTAAAATGCCAAAATCAACCTTGCGCTCGTCTTGCTTTTCGTCTCCAAATTGACCGTTACGATTCCAGCTTACACGTACTGTCTTGTCGGCTCTTGCGCTTGTGTATTTTTTAAGGCAAAACTCGAAAGAATAGTCTTCGTATTCGTCTCCAAACTCAGGCGTTGCAGTTATTTTTACCCTATAATCACCTTCTCCATGAACGGTCAACACCTTTTGCCAGTCAATCAAATAGCCAATTGCCGACTCACCATACTTGTTTACAAAGAACCCAAACTCATAAAATGTTCCATATGTATTGCCGTCCAAATTATCAACATCTACAAAAATACCACTTTCGTTCTTTTGTAGTGTCATTTCGGCACTTGTAAATAACTGCCCGAAAAAACGAATTACGGAATGTTTGTCGTTTTTTAAATCGGATGTGATACTAAGTTAAGCCAACGCTGGCAAAATAAAACAACATCCGTTATCATTACCTGTTTTGTCAGTAATAGCTATTTCTGGCACAGTTGGCTTTGCCAAAATAAGAAAGTCTTGTTTTATAGCTTGTCCGTTG
>NW_019217063.1:0-1246 GCF_002532875.2 Varroa jacobsoni | reverse complement strand
TAAGCTATCTGGTACTTAAAAAGTTTTAATGAATTTGACCGTCTGGCCGTTGTAGGTAATAGCAGTGCCATCTGGTATATGAAAGCTTCAACCAGTTTGGCCATCTGGATGTTGTGACAGGAAATGCTTCCATCTAGTATTTGAAAGGTTTAATGAGTTTGGTCATCTGGACGTCGTGGCAATGAAGGGAACCATTTGGTACTTGAAAGCCCCGACTAGTTTGGTCACTTGGCTGCTGTGGCAGAAGAAAAGCTATCTAGTACTTAAAAAGTTTTAGAGAATTTGACCGTCTGGCCGTTGTAGGTAATAGCAGTGCCATCTGGTATATGAAAGCTTTAACGAGTTTGGCTGTCTAGCTGTTGCGACAGGAAGTATTTCCATCTAGTACTTGACAGGTTTAATGAGTTTGGTCATCTGGACGTTGTGGCAAAGAAGGGAACCATCTGGTACTTGAAAGCCCCGACTAGTTTGGTCACTTGGCCGCTGTGGCAGAAGAAAAGCTATCTAGTACTTAAAAAGTTTTAGAGAATTTGACCGTCTGGCCGTTGTAGCTAATAACAGTGCCATCTGGTATATGAAAGCTTTAACGAGTTTGGCCGTCTGGCTGTTGTGACAGGAAGTATTCCCATCTAGTACTTGGAAAGGTTTAATGAGTTTGGTCATCTGGACGTTGTGGCAAAGAAGGGAACCATCTGGTACTTGAAAGACCCGACGAATTTGGTCACCTGGCAGTTGTGGCAAGAAAAAGCTATCTGGTACTCAAAAAGTTTTAATGAATTTGCCGCCTGCCCGTTATGGTTAATAGCAGCGCTAATACATGAAAGCTTTAATGAGTTTGGCCATCTGGATGTTGTGACAGGAAATGCTTCCATCTAGTATTTGAAAGGTTTAATGAGTTTGGTCATCTGGACGTCGTGGCGATGAAGGGAACCATTTGGTACTTGAAAGCCCCGACTAGTTTGGTCACTTGGCTGCTGTGGCAGAAGAAAAGCTATCTAGTACTTAAAAAGTTTTAGAAAATTTGACCGTCTGGCCGTTGTAGGTAATAGCAGTGCCATCTGGTATATGAAAGCTTCAACCAGTTTGGCTGTCTGCCTGTTGTGACAGGAAGTATTTCCATCTAGTATTTGAAAGGTTTAATGAGTTTGGTCATCTGGATGTTGTGGCAAAGAAGGGAACCATTTGGTACTTGAAACCCCCGACTAGTTTGGTCACTTGGCTGCTGTGGCAGAAGAAAAGCTATCTA
>NW_019217060.1:0-1246 GCF_002532875.2 Varroa jacobsoni | reverse complement strand
GTCCTAAAACATGGCCAAAAAAACGTTTGTTTTAACCACTTCTTTGTATCTTCATGAAACTTAGCTAGAGAACACTGGTTTAAGTTTTAACAATTTCCCTGTGTGAGGGAACTCTATCCTGAGACTTAGCCAACGAGAACTTCTTAGAGTTTTAACAAATATACTACATGTAAGGTTCTGTTTTGAAATATGACCAAAAAGATTTCCTTGATGTTTAACAATTTTGTTGTAAGCGGAAATTTTGTCTGCAACTTGGCTAAAGGAAGCTTGTTTGAGTGTTAACAACTTTTGTTTGTATGAAGGAACTCTGTTCTGAGACTTGGCCAATGGGGGACTTATATAAGTTTTAACTTCTTTGTATGTGGAAATGTTGTCCTAAAACATGGTTAGAAAAAATGTTTGTTTTAATTACTTCTTTGTATCTTCATGAAACTTAGCTAGAGAACACTGGTTTAAGTTTTAACAACTTTTCTGTGGTGAGGGAACTCTATCCTGAGACTTGGCCAACGAGAACTTCTTTGAGTTTTAACAAATACTTTACATGTAAGGTTCTGTTTTGAAATATGACCAAAAAGATTTCCTTGACCTTTAACAATTTTGTTGTATGCGGAAATTTTGTCTGAAACTTGGCTAAAGGTAGCTTGTTTGAGTGTTAACAACTTTTGTTTGTATGAGGACACTGTTCTAAGACTTGGCCAGTGGGGGACTTATATACGTTTTAACTTCTTTGTATGTGGAAATGTTGTCCTAAAACATGGCCAAAAAAACGTTTGTTTTAACCACTTCTTTGTATCTTCCTGAAACTTAGGTAGAGAACACTTGTTTAAGTTTTAACAACTTTTCTGTGTGAGGGAACTCTATCCTGAGACTTAGCCGACGAGAACTTGGGTTTTAGCAAATATATTGCATATAAGGTTCTGTATTGAAACATGACCAAAGAGGTTTCCTTGACTTTTAATAATTTTGTTGTATGCGGAAATTTTGTCTGAAACTTGGCTCAAGGAAGCTTGTTTGACTGTTAACAACTTTTGTTTGTATGAGGAAACTCTGTCTTGAGACTTGGCCAGTGGGGGACTTATTTAAGTTTTAACTGCTTTGTATGTGGAAATGTTGTCCTAAAACATGGCCAAAAAAAACGTCTGTTTTAACCACTTCTTTGTATCTTCATGAAACTTAGCTAGAGAACACCGGTTTAAGTTTTAACAATTTTCCTGTGTGAGGGAACTCTATCCTGAGACTTGACCAA
>NW_019217059.1:0-1247 GCF_002532875.2 Varroa jacobsoni | reverse complement strand
AAAAAATAAACATGCACAAAGGTGACGATGACTGATTAATTCATACCAAACAATATACGTGACCAGACCGAACCGGAGAAACTTCGAAACGGGAGATGTAGACGAAGCAACAACTACAATATGATAAAAAGAAACCTTATTGCGTGAAAAAGAAGATACGCAAAGATCGAGAGAAAAAACGGAACATGTGGACGACGTCAGTAAGACTAAACATAATAAAAGTTAGTGGTCAATGAAAAAAAAATAATGCTGATCGTAGCGTGAACGAAACAAGTCGCGTAGAACAAATCGAAAAAGAAATAAAGAAAGAAAGTCGGAAGAAGAAGAAGAAGAAAAAACGCATACAAACTATAACAGCGTTGAGTTGTCCAGCGCAGGGGATAAATAGGGGCACGATCGAGCCTCACTGTTCCGGAAGGCTCCCGGCAAAACAAAAAAAATGGAACTAAAACCGAAACTGAACTTAAAACTGAAAATCCATCGGTTTTTTTTTGATGCCAAGTTACAAACAGTTAACATTATACCTATATCTATATACGTCTAACTAATCTAATCGATAACTGAAAATTATAAGCCAGATAGAGCCAACCAAGCAAAAAAACCAATCGTGACATCATCAAACAACTACGAAATGAAAATGAGATAGCAAATAAGCTCATTATAATAATCATATTATATAATTATAATATTCATAATATCGTATTCGTTGTCCTAATGCGCGTTGTTCATTCGATGGTGACGCTATGATAACAGTATCGATCGATCCATGTTGATGGTGATGACAATTGTAATAGTAACTCGCTGACGATGAACGGCGATGATGGCGGCGATAATTACCACTACTACACACAGTATCATAATAATTATAATGATAATGACGATACAGTTATTATACTGATTATTAATTATGATTAAATACAACTACAATTACTACCTAATATGAATTCTACCTATCTATCAATGTAACTCTATTAATCTACGAATGATAAACGAACTCAAACAACCAGCCGATAAAGAAACAAAACTCTATAATAATGAATATACAATATAAACAAAAAAAACACTGTTTTTCGAGGAGCAGCAGCTGAAAAATTCATGCAACAGAACGCAACAACAAACACACACAAGAACAACAACACCAATAACAACATACATGACATTATTGACGATACATAAACATCATAATACTGATGAGAGGTAAATATGTAAGCGATACACGACGAGAAGCGAATGAATTTAAGGTCTAT
>NW_019217058.1:0-1249 GCF_002532875.2 Varroa jacobsoni | reverse complement strand
TTCTGTCCTGCGACTTGGCCAATGGGAGACTTATTTAAGTTTTAACTTCTTTGTATGTGGAAATGTTGTCCTAAAACATGGCCAAAAAAAAACGTTTGTTTTAACCACTTCTTTGTATCTTCATGAAACTTAGCTAGAGAACACTGGTTTAAGTTTTAACAACTTTTCTGTGTGAGGGAACTCTATCCTGAGACTTGACCAACGAGAACTTGGGTTTTAGCAAATATATTGCATGTAAGGTTCTGTATTGAAGCATGACGAAAGAGGTTTCCTTCACTTTTTATAATTTTGTTGTAAGCGGAAATTTTGTCTGAAACTTGACTAAAGGAAGCTTGTTTGAGTGTTAACAACTTTTGTTTGTATGAGGAAACTCTGTTCTGAGACATGGCCAATGGGGGACTTATTTAAGTTTTAATTTCTTTGTATGTGGAAATGTTGTCCTAAAGCATGGCCAAAAAAAACGTTTGTTCTAACCACTTCTTTGTATCTTCTTCAAACTTAGGTAGAGAACACTTCTTTAAGTTTTAACAACTTTTCTATGCGAGGGAACTCTATCCTGAGACTTGGCCAACGAGAACTTCTTTGAGTTTTAACAAATATTTTACATGTAAGGTTCTATTTTGAAATATGACCAAAAAGATTTCCTTGACTTTTAACAATTTTGTTGTATGTGGAAATTTTGTCTGAAACTTGGCTAAAGGAAGCTTGTTTGAGTGTTAACAACTTTTGTTTGTATGAGGAAACTCTGTTCTGAGACATGGCCAATGGGGGACTTATTTAAGTTTTAATTTCTTTGTATGTGGAAATGTTGTCCTAAAACATGGCCAAAAAAAAACGTTTGTTCTAACCACTTCTTTGTATCTTCTTGAAACTTAGGTAGAGAACACTTCTTTAAGTTTTAACAACTTTTCTATGTGAGGGAACTCTATCCTGAGACTTGGCGAACGAGAACTTGGGTTTTAGCAAATATATTGCATGTAAGATTCTGTTTTGAAATATGGCCAAAAAGATTTCCTTGATTTTTAACAATTTTGTTGTATGCGGAAATTTTATCTGAAACTTGGCTAAAGGAAGCTTCTTTGACTGTTAACAACTTTTGTTTGTATGAGGAAACTCTGTCCTGCGACTTGGCCAATGGGAGACTAATTTAAGTTTTAACTTCTTTGTATGTGGAAATGTTGTCCTAAAACATGGCCAAAAAAAACATTTGTTTTAACCACTTCTTCGTATCTTCATGAAACTTAGCTGG
>NW_019217056.1:0-1248 GCF_002532875.2 Varroa jacobsoni | reverse complement strand
GGGAAGCCGCTCAGAAGATACTTCAGAGTTTTTTTTATAACCTAAAAATAAAACAAATGATATTTTCATTCGGTTATAGTCACGATCGTTTTTTAAACGTGCATGAACAGCGTTCGTTACAACCCACCGCTTTCGTTGGATAGAAACCATCATATAGTGTATATGCCCTATCTGATGCTTCTTAATCATGCGGTGACTCTACCAAACCATACGGCCAGGTCCTCCTGAAGGAATACACGAATCATACCTTACTGTGAGCATTCTCCCACTATTGTTACATATATATGTACATATATTGTATACAGAGGAGCTATTGTTACATACCGCTTCGTATTGAACGCAACAGCTGACACCACAAACTGTTTGAACTGTCAAATCGACAAATGTTTATCTGTAATCCGTTCATTTTCTATAAAGTCATGTAATTACACATTACTTAAACACAATGTTTCATTTTATTGATTTGTTTGTCGAGGCAATTTTCAGCGTTAGCATAATTTTCATTCTTTTGCCTTTTATATATCTCAATGGCAGATACTCACGTCAAAAGCCGTTGCAAAATTTCAATAGTTCTACTTTGCCGCAGTTCTGTGCTCTTCGTGTAACTTAACAGTAACAGTTTATCTATTGGCCGATTATTCCCGAAGAGCTTGGTGCGATCTGTCATTGTGCTTTGTTGTCCAAACGTTGTTTGGACGCAAAAATGTCCATGGACGATCGTATTGTCTGTAAATATAATCATTATTTTATCCACGGTCATAAATATAGCCTTCTCACGCGTACGCTACCTTAACTGTTTAGTCTATGAGAATGTTCCACTTACCCATGACTACCCTAAAAGCATTCGAATGTTTGTACCTACTACCATTACCAAGCCTGGAAGCAAGGAAGAAGGCAGACTAATTAGGAAGCGCTGGGTTGGTCAACGCTGGACTTAAAGCATCATCGCTATGTTCATATAACGAATGTTGGCTTAATGCAGCGGTCGATTCTTCATTCACATTTTAATTTCCGCTCAAAGATAAATGATGACCAATGTATGATCTGGTCCCTACTGAAAGTTGCGGTCCACTCGAAGATTCGTTGCGGGACCTTGTATGATCCGCAGCAACGGCTGAAAGGTAAAAGCCTTCGTTGGTGGACGGCCAACAACTGGTAGGCGCTGCCAAACTATGGCCTGCTAGTTCGAATGAGGCGCCACCTATACACAACATAAACCACATGGCGTAACTATTACTCTTTAAGAAT
>NW_019217054.1:0-1250 GCF_002532875.2 Varroa jacobsoni | reverse complement strand
TTGTAGGCGGAAGTTTTGTTCTAAAACTTAGATAAAGGAAGCTTGTTTGAGTGTTAACAACTTTTTGTATGAGGAAGCTCTGTTCTGAGACTTGGCCAGTGGGGGACTTATTTGAGTTTTACCAACTTCTTTGTATGTGGTAATGTTGTCCTAAAACATGGCCAGAAAAAAAATGGTTGTTTTAACCACTTCTTTGTATCTTCCTGAAACTTAGCTAGGGAACACTTGTTTAAGTTTTAACAACTTTTCTGCGTGAGGGAACTCTGTCCTGAGACTTCTTTGAGCTTTAGCAAATATATTGCATGTAAGATTCTATTTTGAAATATGACGAAAAAGATTTCCTTGACTTTCAACAATTTTGCTGTAGGCGGAAGTTTTGTTCTGAAACTTAGATAAAGGAAGCTTGTTTGAGTGTTAACAACTTTTTTGTATGAGAAAACTCTGTTCTGAGACTTGGCCAGTGGGGGACTTATTTGAGTTTTACCAACTTCTTTGTATGTGGAAATGTTGTCCTAAAACATGGCTAGAAAAAAACGCTTGTTTCAACCACTTCTTTATCTCTTCCTGAAACTTAGCTAAAGAACACTTGTTTAAGTTTTAACAACTTTTCTGCGTGAGGGAACTCTGTCTGAGACTTGGTCAACGAGAACTCCTTTGAGTTTTAGCAAATATATTGCATGTAAGATTCTATTTTGAAATATGACGAAAAAGATTTCCTTGACTTTCAACAATTTTGCTGTAGGCGGAAGTTTTGTTCTGAAACTTAGATAAAGGAAGCTTGTTTGAGTGTTAACAACTTTTTTGTATGAGAAAACTCTGTTCTGAGACTTGGCCAATGGGGGACTTATTTGAGTTTTACCAACCTCTTTGTATGTGGAGATGTTGTCCTAAAACATGGCAAGGAAAAAAACGTTTGTTTCAACCACTTCTTTATATCTTCCTGAAACTTAGCTAGAGAACACTTGTTTAAGTTTTAACAACTTTTCTGTGTCAGGGAACTCTGTCCTGAGACTTCTTTGAGCTTTAGCAAATATATTTCATGTAAGATTTTATTTTGAAATATGGCCAAAAAGATTTCCTTGACTTTCAACGATTTTGTTGTAGGCTGAAGTTTTGTTCTGAAACTTAGATAAAGAAGGCTTGTTTGAGTGTTAACAACTTTTTTGTGTGAGGAAACTCTGTTCTGAAACTTGGCCAATGGGGGACTTATTTGGGTTCTAACAACCTCTTTGTATGTGGAAATGTTGTCC
>NW_019217053.1:0-1249 GCF_002532875.2 Varroa jacobsoni | reverse complement strand
TAAATGAATAATATTTTAAAAGCCTTATTAGGTTCATTTATTTTGCTTTTATTCACAGCAAGTAAGACTTTCGCACAACATGAACTTGTAGGTCTATCTCAAAGACTAATTGACAGTGCACAAAAGTATGTAAGTTATGCAAGTACTAAAGTTGCAAAAATTGATAATGTTGTTTCTGCAGTTGAAAATAGTAATGCATATAAAACATTAGTTGATGGTTATGCTGTAAAGTTTCAATTTGGAATATTACCTGATAATGGAGATAAAAAATATGCATTAGTTGTAAATAGCGTAAAATTTGATCCAGTCTTGGGGATGACGGCAGAGATTTTTATGAAAATTCCTGTTTCAAGCTCAAGAAGTATGTATTTTTTAGCAGATGCTGTTCCCTTATCAAAAGATGGAAGTTTAAGTGGTGATTTTAAGCTGTATTTGCTTCGTACAGAGGCTTTTCAAGTTGGCGATGGATATGGATTACAAGTAAATGGTTTGGGCTCAGGTGCAAATGACTCTACTTATGTAACATTTAATTGTAAAGGATTTAAAGATTTCACTTTAAATGGTTCTTTAAATTTTAATCCTAAAACTATTGTTAAGCATAGTGAAGAAGGTACAGCTAGAGATACTTTTGCTTTGAAATTTTATGTGCAAGCAGATCGAATTGCTAATTTAATTCTCAAATTTAAAGATGTTCCAGCTTTTCAATTTAAGAGTTTACCAGGTTTTAAATGTACAGTTCCTGAACTTACATTTGATAAAAGTGATTTAAAAAATGCACCTGAATTTAAAATTCCAACTTGGTATGTAGATTCACTAAAAGTAAAAGACCCTAACATAAATGTAGCGGCATTGAATTCTGTGTTATGGGAAGGGGTATATATACCAAGTATTAAAATAGAGATTCCCAAAAGTTTTTCAGAGGGAGCTTCAAGTAAAGCTCCAGTTGTTGTCGAAGCAAAGGATGTAATTGTTGA
Organism: Varroa jacobsoni; assembly: GCF_002532875.2. Classification (NCBI taxonomy): domain Eukaryota; kingdom Metazoa; phylum Arthropoda; class Arachnida; order Mesostigmata; family Varroidae; genus Varroa; species Varroa jacobsoni. The sequence continues at coordinate 275 of NW_019217053.1, read as the reverse complement.
TCAATATGGGATTACTGCTTTAACAACAGCTGTAGGAGATCCAATAGTTGCCGCAAATATAAAAAGTTTTAAAGTTGACATAGAGCTGGTTGAGTTGAATTTAATTGCTAATAAACTTTCAAAAGCTGGTGTTTATGGTGGAATGAGTTTCCCTGTTTGTAAAGAAGACTCTAAGCTAGACTTTGGATTGCAATTTAGCCAAAAAATGGACAGCGATGATCTTGATTTTTATGGTTATGCCAATTGGGTTCCCGGAAAACCGCTTGTTGCTAATG
>NW_019217052.1:0-1250 GCF_002532875.2 Varroa jacobsoni | reverse complement strand
TGGTGGACTTATTATGAGTTTTAACAACTTCTTTGTATATGGTAATGCTGTCCTAAAACATGGCCAGAAAAAAAGCGTTTGTTTTAACCACTTCTTTGTATGTGGAACTTCTGTCCTGAAACATAGCTAGAGAGCACTTGTGTTTAAGTTTTAACAACTTTTCTGTGTGAGGGAACTCTATCCTGAGACTTGGTCAATGAGAATTTCTTTGAGTTTTAACAAATGTAATGCATGTAAGGTTCTGTTTTGAAATATGGCTAAAGAGATTTCCTTGACTTTTAACAATCTTGTTGTATGCGGAAATTCTGTCCTGAAACATGGCTAGAGGAAGCTTGTTTGAGTGTTAGCAACTTTTTTTTTGTATGAGGGAACTCTGTTCTGAGACTTGGCCAATGGGGAACTTATAAGCTTTAACTTCTTTGTATGTAGAAATATTGTCCTAAAACATGGCCAAAAAAAAACGTTTGTTTTAACCACTTCTTTGTATCTTCCTGAAACTTAGGTAGAGAACACTTGTTTAAGTTTTAACAACTTTTCTGTGTGAGGGAACTCTATCCTGAGACTTAGCCAACGAGAACTTGGGTTTTAGCAAATATATTGCATGTAAGGTTCTGTATTGAAACATGACCAAAGAGGTTCCCTTGACTTTTAATAATTTTGTTGCATGCGGAAATTTTGTCTGAAACTTGGCTAAAGGAAGCTTGTTTGAGTGTTAACAACTTTAGTTTGTATGAGGAAGCTCTGTCCTGAGACTTGGCCAATGGGGGACTTATTTAAGTGTTAACTTCTTTGTATGTGGAAATGATGTCCTAAAACATGGCCAAAAAAAAACGTTCGTTTCAACCACTTCTTTGTATCTTCATGAAACTTAGCTAGAGAACACTGGTTTAAGTTTTAACAACTTTTCTGTGTGAGGGAACTCTATCCTGAGACTTGATCAACGAGAATTTGGGTTTTAGCAAATATATTGCATGTAAGGTTCTGTACTGAAATATGGCCAAAAAGATTTCCTTGATGTTTAACAATTTTGTTGTAAGCGGAAATTTTGTCTGAAACTTGGCTAAAGGAAGCTTGTTTGAGTGTTAACAACTTTTGTTTGTATGAGGAAACTCTGTCCTGAGACTTGGCCAATGGGGGACTTATTTAACTTCTTTGTATATGGAAATGTTGTCCTAAAACATGGCCAAAAAAAAACGTTTGTTTTTACCACTTCTTTGTATCTTCCTGAAACTTAGCTAGAGGATACTTGT
>NW_019217051.1:0-1251 GCF_002532875.2 Varroa jacobsoni | reverse complement strand
AGTATAGAGATATTTATACATTGAAAAAATAGCTGATGTTAAAAATAATTATTGTATTACTTTTTACTTTTTATTCTATTATTTCCTTTGCACAGAATTTTTAACAATTAGATAAGTATGCAAAGAAATTAAGTCATTTTAAAGCACTAACTATTAATAGTTTGTGTGGAAATTTGCTGAGGCCATACAATACAAAAGAAGAAAAACTAAGAGCAATATATGCTTGGATTGGTCAAACAATAAAGTACGATGTTAAAAATTTTAGAAAACATAATATTAAAAATAGAAGTGTTTCATCAGTTGTTTTAAGTCGTAAAGCTAATGCCGATGAAATTCTTTCTCTTTTTATTGAAATGTGTAAATATGCAGGTATCAAAGCGTATCAAATTAGAGGATATGAAAAAGGAACTTGGCATTTTCAACTCAATGAAGAGTATACTTATGATCAGTCAAGTTGGGTAATTGTTGAATTAGATGAACAATATTTTATTGTAGATATAATACCAGCTCTTGGTCAGTTGTATTCAAAACCATCGAATTGGCAAAAGTTCGTCAACATATTTTCTAATAAGACATTGATTTCTAGCAAACAATTTTTTAAAAGAGAATATTCAGACGAATATTTTTTAGTTGAAGAGAAACAACAAATTAAGTACAAGATGCCATGTAATCCTAATTGGCAAATGTTGACAAAAACACAAAGTTTGAAACAATTTGAAAAAGATTCGATAAATAATTATGCTTTAAAAAAGATTGAAAATTTTGATGCTCAAAAGAATTTAGTTCAACAAGAATCTATTAAATATTATTTGTCAGAGGCAAATTCTTCTAAAAAATTTAATTCAAAGGATAATTACATATCGCTGTATTATTACTCACTTGCTTATACCGAATTGACAAAAAATAAGAAAAATTTTGATTTAAACTTGGCGATGGATTATAGTCAAAATATTGTCAATTATACAAATCTGTCTAAAGCTGATATAAATAAAAAGCAAAATGAGTATAATGGTATTATCAATACTAAATATGCTTCTGCAAAAACATATTCAATAAAGAGAGTAAATTTTATTTCAACAAAAATTCAGCAGAGTAAAAGGGCATATTTGAATTATAATAACCAACTGAATGCTATTGGTAATCAGCATAAAAATAAAACTGAAAGTATTGGCAAACAAAAAAATGAAGACATTTCTAGTACAAATAAGCCTTCAAAAAATATATTGATTGGAAAGGATACTCTAAAGGTCA
>NW_019217047.1:0-1253 GCF_002532875.2 Varroa jacobsoni | reverse complement strand
TTCTGTGTTGGGCATCACCTAGCCGGTGTAGTTTAGCTGTGGGACAGCTACGGCCTGCGTTTACTAAATGTATCTGTTGTATCTGCGATTTGGTTTATTCCTTGTTGCGGTGAGCATGTTACTCTAGCTAAGCAGTGCGCCATCAATGGTTAGCATTAGTTATTTGACCCGTCTTGAAACACTGACCAAGGAGTTCAAATGGCACGCGAGTCATTGGGTCTTAACACCCGAAGGCGAAGTGAAATGCAAAGGTATTGTTATTTGTGGCTGTACCATGATTAAGCGATGAGCAACTTATGCTTTCTGGCATTTGTAGACTACAAGCGTGATGTTTGAGACCCGAAAAATGGTGAGCTATGCCTAGTCAAGATTAAGCCAGAGGAAACTCGTGGATGTCTGAAGTTATTCTGACGTGCAAATCGATAATCTGATCTGGGTATAGGGGCGAAAGACTAATCGAACTCTCTAATAGCTGGTTCCTTCCGAAGTTTCCCTCAGGATAGCTAGCGTACACGTTTCGTTTCATCCCGTAAAGCGAATAATTAGAGGTATTGGGGCGTTTATAGCCTCAACCGATTCTCAAACTTTTAATGGGTGTGAGTGTTACTTCTCGATTGAAGAACACTGCTAAATAAGTATGCTTAGTGGGCCATTTTTGGTAAGCAGAACTGGCGCTGTGGGTTTAACCAATTGTTGGGTTAAAGTGCCAAAAGCTAAAATGCGCGTGAGATCTATAAAGGGTGTTAGTTGCTGAAGACAGCAGGATGGTGGCCATGGAAGTTGGAATCCGCTAAGGAGTGTGTAACAACTCACCTGCCAAAGCAACACGCCCCAAAAATGGATGGCGCTATAGCATTGTACTTATACTCAACCTCTGACGTGTGACGCACCGGAGCGCTCAGAGAGTAGGAAGGTAATGTGGTAGCATCGAAGGATGTTGCTGTGAAACAATCTGGAGCTGTCACATGTGCAGATCTTGGGGGTAGTGGCAAGTACTCAATTGAAAACCTTGAGCACTGAAGTTGGGGATGGGTTCCAGGTGAACAGTAGTTGATCGTGGGTCAGTCGGTCCTAAGCTTATGATGAAACATGTGTTGAATGTGTACAATGATGTGTTATCACTATAAGCGAAAGGGAATCAGGCTAATATTCCTGAACCTGCACACTGGGAGCGTTACTTAGGTAGCAACCGTGGCAACACAATTACGCTCAAAAACACCAAGGGATAGGCTAGGAAGAGTTTTCTTTTCTTG
>NW_019217046.1:0-1252 GCF_002532875.2 Varroa jacobsoni | reverse complement strand
TTTTTTGTATGAGGAAACTCTGTTCTGAGACTTGACCAATGGGGGACTTATTTGAGTTTTAACAACTCCTTTGTATGTGGAAATGTTGTCCTAAAACATGGCCAGAAAAAAAAAACGTTTGTTTTAATCACTTCTTTGTATGTGGGACTTCTGTCCTGAAACTTAGCTAGAGAGCACTTGTATTTAAGTTTTAACAACTTTTCTGTGTGAGAGAACTCTATCCTGAGACTTGGTCAATGAGAACTTCTTTGAATTTTAACAAATATGTTACATGTAAGATTCTGTTTGTAATATGGCCAAAAAGATTTTCTTGACTTTTAACGATTTTGTTGTAAGCGGCAATTTTGTCTGAAACTTGGCTAAAGGAAGCTTGCTTGACTGTTAACAACTTTTGTTTGTATGAGGAAACTCTGTCTGAGACTTGGCCAATGGGGGACTTATTTAAGTTTTAACTTCTTTGTATGTGGAAATGTTGTCCTAAAAGATGGCCAAAAGAAAACATTTGTTTTAACCACTTCTTTGTATCTTCCTGAAACTTAGCTAGAGAACACTTGTTTAAGTTTTAACAACTTTTCTGTATGAGGAAACTCTATACTGAGACTTGGCCAATGAGAACTTGAGTTTTAGCAAATATATTATATGTAAGATTCTGTTTTGAAATATAACCAAAAAGATTTCCTTGACTTTTAACAATTTTGTTGTATGCGGAAATTTTGTCTGAAACTTGGCTAAAGGAAGCTTGCTTGACTGTTAACAACTTTTGTTTGTATGAGGAAACTCTGTCCTGAGACTTGGCCAGTGGGGGACTTATTTAAGTTTTAACTTCTTTGTATGTGGAAATGTTGTCCTAAAACATGAACAGAAAAAACGTTTGTTTTAACCACTTCTTTGTATCTTCCTGAAACTTAGCTAGAGAATACTTGTTTAAGTTTTAACAACTTTTCTGTGTGAGGAAACTCTATACTGATACTTGACTAACGAGAACTCGAGTTTTAGCAAATATATTACATGTAAGATTCTGTTTGTAATATGGCCAAAAAGATTTTCTTGACTTTTAACGATTTTGTTGTAAGCGGCAATTTTGTTTGAAACTTGGCTAAAGGAAGCTTGCTTGACTGTTAACAACTTTTGTTTGTATGAGGAAACTCTGTCCTGAGACTTGGCCTCTGGGGACTTATTTAAGTTTTAACTTCTTTGTATGTGGAAATGTTGTCCTAAAAGATGGCAAGAAAAAAACGTTTGTTTTAACCAC
>NW_019217045.1:0-1254 GCF_002532875.2 Varroa jacobsoni | reverse complement strand
CACAGAAAAGCTGTTAAAACTTAAACAAGTATTCTCTAGCTAAGTTTCAGGAAGATACAAAGAAGAGGTTAAAACAACCGTTTTTTTTTGGCCATGTTTTAGGACAACATTTCCACATATAAAGAAGTTAAAACTTATATAAATCCCACATTGGCCAAGTCTAAGAACAGAGTGTCCTCATACAAACAAAAGTTCTTAACACTCAAACAAGCTTCCTTTAGCCAAGTTTCAAACAAAATTTCCGCTTACAACAAAATTGTTAAAAGTCGAGGAAATCTTTTTGGCCATACTTCAAAACAGAATCTTAACGTAATATATTTGCTAAAACCCAAGTTCTCGTTGGTCAAGTCTCAAAATAGAGTTTCCTCATACAGAAAAGCTGTTAAAACTTAGACAAGGATTCTCTAGCTAAGTTTCAGGAAGATACAAAGAAGTGGTTAAAACAAACGTTTTTTTCTGGCCATGTTTTAGGACAACATTTCCACATACAAAGAAGTTAAAACTTATATAAGTCCCCCATTGGCCAAGTCTCAGGACAGAGTTTCCTCATACAAACAGAAGTTGTTAACACTCAAACAAGTTCCCTTTAACCAAGTTTCAAACAAAATTTCCGCTTACAACAAAATTGTTAGAAGTCGAGGAAATCTTTTTGGCCATACTTCAAAACAGAACCTTACATGTAATATATTTGTTAAAACTCAAAGAAGTTCTCGTTGGCCAAGTCTCAGGATAGAGTTTCCTCACACAGAAAAGTTGTTAAAACTTAAGCAAGTGTTCTCTAGCTAAGTTTTAGGAAGATACAAAGAAGTGGTTAAAAAACCGTTTTTTTCTGGCCATGTTTTAGGACAAAATTTCCACATACAAAGAAGTTAAAACTTATTTAAGTTCCCCATTGGCCAAGTCTCAGAACAGAGTGTCCTCATACAAACAAAAGTTGTTAACACTCAAACAAGCTTCCTTTAGCCAAGTTTCAGACAAAATTTCCATATTCAACAAAATTATTAAAAGTCAGGGAAATCTTTTTGATCATATTTCAAAACAGAATCTTACATGCAATATATTTGTTAAAACTCAAAGAAGCTCTCGTTGGCCAAGTCTCAGGATAGAGTTCCCTCAGACAGAAAAGCTGTTAAAACTTAAACAAGTATTCTCTAGCTAAGTTTCAGGAAGATACAAAGAAGTGGTTAAAACAAACGTTTTTTTTTTGGCCATGCCTTAGGACAACATTTCCACGTATAAAGAAGTTAAAACTTA
>NW_019217044.1:0-1254 GCF_002532875.2 Varroa jacobsoni | reverse complement strand
AGGTGGAACAACTTACTGGACTTGTGGAACTGAAAACTACTAAGCCATAATAACAAAAATAACATTATACACAACAATAACTTATCTACAAGGAGTCATCCAACGTATGACAAACTCTGGAGAACGGAACACAAATTTACTATGTTATGCCATAAGTTCACAGCAGATTCTGAATCAGCCTACATTTAGACAAATGTTAGACGAGGCGAACAAAGTTGTTATCTACTTTATTTTCAGGACCTTTGACGACGTAGTCAGTTCAGTTGCACGCTTAGGTTAGGTTAGGTTAGCGGTTAGGTTAGGTTAGCAGTTAGGTTAGGTTAGCGGTTAGGTTAGGTTAGCGGTTAAGTTAGGTTAGCGGTTAGGTTAGGTTAGCGGTTAAGTTAGGTTAGCGGTTAGGTTAGGTTAGGTTAGGTGGAGCAACTTACTGGACTTGTGGAACTGAAAACTACTGAGCCATAATAACAACAATAACATTATATACAGCAATAACTTATCTACAAGGAGTCATCCAACGTATGACAAACTTTCGAGAACGGAACACAAATTTACTACGTTATGCCATAAGTTCACAGCAGATTCTGAATCAGCCTACATTTAGACAAATGTTAGACGAGGCGAACAAAGCTGTTATCTACTTTATTTTCAGGACCTTTGGCGACGTAGTCAATTCAGTTGCACGCTTAGGTTAGCGGTTAGGTTAGGTTAGGTGGAACAACTTACTGGACTTGTGGAACTGAAAACTACTAAGCCATAATAACAAAAATAACATTATACACAACAATAACTTATCTACAAGGAGTCATCCAACGTATGACAAACTCTGGAGAACGGAACACAAATTTACTACGTTATGCCATAAGTTCACAGCAGATTCTGAATCAGCCTACATTTAGACAAATGTTAGACGAGGCGAACAAAGTTGTTATCTACTTTATTTTCAGGACCTTTGACGACGTAGTCAGTTCAGTTGCACGCTTAGGTTAGGTTAGGTTAGCGGTTTGGTTAGGTTAGCAGTTAGGTTAGGTTAGCGGTTAGGTTAGGTTAGCGGTTAAGTTAGGTTAGCGGTTAAGTTAGGTTAGGTTAGGTGGAGCAACTTACTGGACTTGTGGATGATAGCTGAGAAGGGTGACAATATGTCGAGCCCCGACCGCCATTAATCGTGCAATGTTATAGCCATAATCTCATGGGACTTCAAACCTTTACATCTATCATTGCCATTTCTGTACTTGATGAAAGAACGTTGCGATGATA
>NW_019217043.1:0-1254 GCF_002532875.2 Varroa jacobsoni | reverse complement strand
TGGAAATTTTGTCCTGGAACTTAGCTAAAGGAAGCTTGTTTGAGTGTTAATAACTTTTTTGTATGAGGAAACTCTGTTCTGAGACTTGGCCAATGGGGAACTTATTTGAGTTTTACCAACTTCTTTGTATGTGGTGATGTTGTCCTAAAACATGGCCAGAAAAAAAACGTTTGTTTTAACAACTTCTTTGTATGTGGAACTTCTGTCCTGAAACTTTGCCAGAGAACACTTGTTTAAGTTTTAACAACTTTTCTGTGTGAGGGGACTCTATCCTGAGAGTTGGCCAACGAGAACTTCTTTGAGCTTTAACAAATATATTGCGTTTAGGGTTCTCTTTTGAAATATGGCCAAAAAGATCTCCTTGACTTTTAACAATTTCGTTGTACGAGGAAATTTTGTCCTGAAACTTAGCTAGAGGAAGCTTGTTTAAGTTTTAACAACTTTTCTGTGTGAGGGAACTCTATCCTGAGACTTGGCCAACGAGAACTTCTTTGAGTTTTAACAACTTTTCTGTGCGAGGGAACTCTATCTTGAGACTTCGGCAACGACAACTTCTTTGAGTTTTAACAAATATAATGCATGTAAGGTTCTGTTTTGTAATATGGCCAAAAATATTTCCTTGACTCTTAACAATTTTGTTATATGCGGAAATTCTGTCCTGAAACTTGGCTAGAGGAAGCTTATTTGAGTATTAGCAACTTTTTTTTGTATGAAGAAACTCTGTTCTGAGACTTGGCCAATGGGGGACTTATTTGAGTTTTAACAACTTCTTTGCATGTGGAACTTCTGTCCTGAAACTTAAGAAAAGTTTTAACAACTTTTCTCTGTGAGGGAGCTCTATGCTGAGACTTGGCCAACGAGAACTTCTTTGAGCTTTAACAAATATATCGCATGTAAGGTTTTCTTTTGAAATATGGCCAAAAAGATTTCCTTGACTTTTAACAATTTCGTTTTAAGTGGAAATTTTGTCCTGAAACTTAGCTAAAAGAAGCTTGCTTGAGTGTTAATAACTTTTATGAGGAAATTCTGTTCTGAGACTTGGCCAATGGGGGACTTATGTAAGTTTTAACTTCTTTGTATGTGGAAATGTTGTCCTAAAACATGGCCAGAAAAAAACGTTTGTTTTAACCACTTCTTTTGTATGTGGAACTTCTGTCCTGAAACTTAGCCAGAGAACACTTGTTTAAGTTTTAACAACTTTTCTGTATGAGGGAACTCTATCCTGAGACTTGGCCAACGAGAACTTCTTTGAGC
>NW_019217042.1:0-1254 GCF_002532875.2 Varroa jacobsoni | reverse complement strand
CCGTCTGATACTTGAAAGCTTCAACGAGTTTGGTTGTCTGGTTGTTGTGACAGGAAATAGTGCCACCTGCTATTTGAAAGCTCCAACGAGTTTGGTCGTCTTATTGTTGTGACAGGAAATAGTGTCATCTGATGCTTGAAAGCTCCAACGAGTTTGGTCGTCTTATTGTTGTGACAGGAAATATTGCTATCTGGTATTTGAATTAACGAATTTGGCCATCTGGACGTTGTGGTAAAGAAGAAGGTCATCTGATACGTGAAAACTCCAACGAGTTTGGTCGTCTTATTGTTGTGATAGGAAATAGTGCCATCTGGTATTTGAAAGCTCCAACGAGTTTGGTTGTCTGAACGTTGTGACAGGAAATAGTGCCATCTGATATTTGAAAGCTCCAACGAGTTTGGTCTTCTGGACGTTGTGGTAAAGAAGAAAGTCATCTGAAACTTGAAAGCTCCAACGAGTTTAATCATCTGATAGTTGCGATAGGAAGTAGTGCCATCTGGTATTTGAAAGCACCAACGAGTTTGATCGTCTGGTTGTTGTGACAGGAAACAGTGCCATCCTGTGTTTGAAAGCTCCGACGAGTTTGATTGTCTGGTTATTGTGGTAAAAAAGCAAGCCATCTGATACTTGAAGGCTCCAACAAGTTTGGTGATCTGATAGTTGCGATAGGAAATAGTGCCATCTGGTATTTGAAAGCTCCGACGAGTTTGGTCTTCTGGACGTTGTGGTAAAGAAGAAAACCATCTGATACTTGAAAGCTCCAACGAGTTTGGTCGTCTGATAGTTGCGATAGGAAATAGTGCCATCTGGTATTTGAAAGCTCCAACGAGTTTGGTTGTCTGGACGTTGTGACAGGAAATAGTGCCACCTGGTATTTGAAAGCTCCAACGAGTTTGGTTGTCTGGACATTGTGACAGGAAATAGTGCCATCTGATATTTGAAAGCTCCAACGAGTTTGGTCGTCTGGACGTTGTGGTAAAAAAGCAAGCCATGTGATACTTGAAGGCTCCAACGAGTTTGGGCGTCTGGACGTTCTGGTAAAGAAGAAAGTCATCTGAAACTTGAAAGCTCCAATGAGTTTGGCCGTCTGGACGTTGTGGTAAAGAAGAAAACTATCTGATACTTGAAAGCTCCAACGAGTTTGGTTGTCTGAACGTTGTGACAGGAAATAGTGCCATCTGATATTTGAAAGCCCCAACAAGTTTGGTCTTCTGGACGTTGTGGTAAAGAAGAAAGTCATCTGAAACTTGAAAG
>NW_019217040.1:0-1256 GCF_002532875.2 Varroa jacobsoni | reverse complement strand
CTTTACATGCAATATATTTGTTAAAACTCAAAGAAGTTCTCGTTGGCCAAGTTTCAGGATAGAGCTCCCTCACACAGAAAAGTTGTTAAAGCTTAAACACAAGTGCTCTCTAGCTAAGTTTCAGGACAGAAGTTCCACATACAAGGAAGTGGTTAAAACAAACGCTTTTTTTCTGGCCATGTTTTAGGACAACATTACCACATACAAAGAAGTTGTTAAAACTCAAATAAGTCCCCCATTGGCCAAGTCTCAGAACATAGTTTCCTCATACAAAAAAATGTTAACACTCAAACAAGTTTCTTTTAGCTAAGTTTCAGGACCAAATTTCCGCTTACAACAAAGTTGTTAAAACTCAAATAAGTCCCCCATTGGCCAAGTCTCAGAACAGAGTTTCCTCATATAAAAAAAGTTGTTAACACTCAAACAAGCTTTTTTTAACTAAGTTTCAGGACCAAATTTCCGCTTACAGCAAAATTGTTAAAAGACAAGGAAATCTTTTTGGTCATATTTCAGAACAGAATCTTACATGCAATATATTTGCTAAAACTCAAGTTATCGTTGGTTAAGCCTCAGGATAGAGTTTCCTCATACAGAAGAGTTGTTAAAACTTAAACAAGTGTTCTCTAGCTAAGTTTCAGGAAGATACAAAGAAGTGGTTAAAACAAACGTTTTTTTCTGGCCATGTTTTGGGACAACATTTCGACATACAAAGAAATTGTTAAAACAAATAAGTCCCTCATTGGTCACGTCTCAGAACAGAGTTTCCTCACATATATAAGTTGTTAACACTCAAACAAGCTTTTTTTAGCAAAGTTTCAGGACAAAATTTCCGCTTACAACAAAATTGCTAAAAGTCAAGGAAAGCTTTTTGGCCATATTTCAAAACAGAATCTTACATGCAATATATTTGCTAAAACTCAAGTTGTCGTTGGTCAAGCCTCAGGATAGAGTGGCCTCATACAGAAAAGTTGTTAAAAGTTAAACAAGTATTCTGTAGCTAAGTTTCAGGAAGATACAAAGAAGTGGTTCAGACAAACGTTTTTTCTCGCCATATTTTAGGACAACATTTCCACATACAAAGAAGTTGTTAGAACTCATATAGCTCCCCCATTGGCCAAGTCTCAGAACAGAGTTTCCTCGTACAAAAAAGTTGTTAACACTCAAACAAGCTTCCTTTATCTAAGTTTCAGAACAAACCTTCCGCCTACAGCAAAATTGTTGAAAGTCAAGGAAATCTTTTTGGCCATATTTCAAAA
>NW_019217039.1:0-1256 GCF_002532875.2 Varroa jacobsoni | reverse complement strand
CCATCTGATACCTGAAGGCTCCAACGAGTTTGGTCGTCTGATTGTTGCGATAGGAGATAGTGCCATCTGGTATTTGAAAGCTCCAACGAATTTGGTCGTCTGGACCTTGTGAGAAAAAAGAAAGCCATCTGGTATTTGGAAGTTCCAACGAGTTTGGTCATCTGCACGCTGTGGTAAAGGAGAAAGTCATACGACACCTGAAAGCTCCAACAAGTTTGATCGGCTGATTGTTGCGATAGGAGATAGTGCCGTCTGGTATTTGAAAGCTCCAACAAGTTTGGTCATCTGGATATTGTGGTAAAGAAGAAAGTCATCTGATACTTGAAAGCTCCAACGAGTTTAGTTGTCTGGTTGTTGTGGCAAGGAATAATGCTATCTGGCACTTGAAAGCTCCAACGAGTTTGGTCGTCTGATCGTTGTGACAGGAAATAATAGTGTCATCTGGTATTTGAAAGTTCCAACGAGTTTGGTCGTCTAGGCGTTGTGGTAAAGAAGAAAGCCATCTGATACCTGAAGGCTCCAACGAGTTTGGTCGTCTGATCGTTGTGACAAGAAATAGTGTCATCTGGTATTTGAAAGTTCCAACGAGTTTGGTCGCCTGGACGTTGTGGTAAAGAAGAAAATCATCTGATATTTGAAAGCTCTAACGAGTTTGGTCGTCTTATTGTTGTGACAGGAAATAGTGTCATCTGGTATTCGAAAGCTCTAACGAGTTTGGTCGTCTGATCCTTGTGACAGGAAATAGTGCCATCTGGTACTTAAAAGCTCCAACGAATTTGGTCGTCTGTAGGTTGTGGTAAAGGAGCAAGCCATATGATACCTGAAGGTTCCAACGAGTTTCGTCGTCTGATCGTTGTGACAGGAAATAGTGCCATCTGGTACTTGAAAGCTCCAACGAGTTTGGTTGCCTGGACGTTGCGGTAAAGAAAAAAGCCATCTGATACTTGAAAGCTCCAATAAGTTTGGTTGTCTGGTCGTTATGACAAGGAATAGTGCCATCTAGTATTTGAAGCTCCAACGAGTTTGGTCATCTGGAGGTCGTGATAAAGGAGAAAGTCATATGACATCTGAAAGCTCCAACGAGTTTGGTCGTCTGGTCATTATGACAGGAAATAGTGCCATCTGGTACTTGAAAACTCCAACGAGTTTGGTCGTCTGGACGTTGTGGTAAAGAAGAAAGCCATCTGACACCTGAAGACTCCAACGAGTTTGGTCGTCTGATCGTTGTGACAGCAAATAGCGCCATTTGGTACTTG
>NW_019217037.1:0-1257 GCF_002532875.2 Varroa jacobsoni | reverse complement strand
AGACAAGCTTCCTTTAGCCAAGTTTCAGACAAAATTTCCGCATACAACAAAATTGTTAAAAGTCAAGGAAATCTTTTTGGTCATGTTTCAATACAGAATCTTACATGCAATATATTTGCTAAAACCCAAGTTCTCGTTGGTCAAGTCTCAGAATAGAGTTTCCTCATACAGAAAAGCTGTTAAAACTTAAACAAGTATTCTCTAGCTAAGTTTCAGGAAGATACAAAGAAGTGGTTAAAACAAACGTTTTTTTTTGCCAAGTTTTAGGACAACATTTCCACATACAAAGAAGTTAAAACTTATATAAGTCCCCCATTGGCCAAGTCTTACAACAGAGTGTCCTCATACAAACAAAAATTGTTAACACTCAAACAAGCTTCCCTTAGCCAAGTTTCAGACAAAATTTCCGCATACAACAAAATTATTAAAAGTCAAGGAAATCTTTTTGGTCATATTTCAAAACAGAACCTTGCATGTAGTGTATTTGTTAAAACTTAAAGAAGTTCTCGTTGGTCAAGTCTCAAAATAGAGTTTCCTCATACAGAAAAGTTGTTAAAACTTAACCAAGTGTTCTCTAGCTAAGTTTCAGGAAGATACAAAGAAGTGGTTAAAACAAGCGTTTTTTTTGGCCATCTTTTAGGACAACATTTCCACATACGAAGAAGTTAAAACTTAAATAAGTCCCCCATTGGCCAAGTCTCAGGACAGAGTTTCCTCATAAAAACAAAAGTTGTTAACACTCAAACAAGCTTCCTTTAGCCAAGTTTCAGACAAAATTTCCGCATACAACAAAATTGTTAAAAGTCAAGGAGATCTTTTTGGCCATATTTCAAAACAGAATCTTACATGCAATATATTTGCTAAAACCCAAGTTCTCGTTGGTCAAGTCTCAAAATAGAGTTTCCTCATACAGAAAAGCTGTTAAAACTTAAAGAAGTGTTTTCTACCTAAGCTTCAGGAAGATACAAAGAAGTGGTTAGAACAAACGTTTTTTTAGCCATGTTTTAGGACAACATTTCCACATACAAAGAAGTTAAAACTTATATAAGTCCCCCATTGGCCAAGTCTTAGAACAGTGTCCTCATACAAACAAAAGTTGTTAACACTCAAACAAGCTTCCTTTAGCCAAGTTTCAGACAATATTTCCGCATACAACAAAATTCTTAAAAGTCAAGGACACCTTTTTGGTCATATTTCAAAACAGAACCTTACATGTAATATATTTGTTAAAACCCAAGTTCTCGTTGGTCAAGTCTC
>NW_019217036.1:0-1257 GCF_002532875.2 Varroa jacobsoni | reverse complement strand
TCGTCGAACTGAAAACCAATCAAAATTAACCAGGCAGACAAACAGACGGTAACAGGTTAAATGCGCCACGTGATACCGATTTGGAATCCAATTTTAAAACGATGAAATATCGTGTTCGCCATATGCTTTGAATAGGGATTCTATTGGGGCGGTGCTACGGCGTAAAATAGCTCGCAGCGTTGGTGGAATAAAACTTACGTGATCGTCTCTCGCCAGCTCCTACCCTTCTCTGTTTTTCGAGACTGCGCTGCGACGGGGCCTGTGACGCAGTTCGTATTAAAGTCTCGATAAGCTCGTCACCATCCGCGCCCGACATGTACTCCCCTATGATGAGAATGTTGTGATAATCATGTGAAAAGATCCGTCCTAATAGTATATAAAATCATGTACCATTCGTGTAGAGAAATCATTAACCACCAAACTTTGCATATGTTGATTTGCAAGACCCTACGTTTATCGACTAGATATCACGAGCGAGATTAAGTTATAGAAAAAGTATGGATTTTCAAATTATCCAAAGAATTTAGTTCTTTAGTGAGTGAAGTGAAAGTTAGGATATATGCTGACCAGGAATATAAGAAGGTATGTTTGCTTTTTTCGCGCAGGTATGTTAATTTATACGGTCGTCTAAACCCGAAATACTTTCATACTAACCTTCCTTGATGGAATTGTGCCTAGACATTTGATTGACAGATCCAGCTCGACTTCGTCTGCCAAGAGATCCCCAATTGCGGTAGTCACCATCAGAGGCATCTGACGAGTAACCATTAGACAAAAGTCGGGTGAGTTCGCGCTCTGATTTCACCGAGCCGCCTCTTACCCCTCGCGGTAGCGTGCTTGCACGTTCAGGAGTTGCTCCGCGCTGAAAAACACGCACAACAGAAATTCGCATGATAACATTGCAACCCTTTTTTCCGTCAGAATAATAGACCATAGTTTCTCATCAGGACATGACAATTTTAGAGTATTAAACCTCTTCGATAATTTTATCATTTAGATACTCTTCTTTAAACATGCTGCATCCTTCTTGAATTTTTTGGATATACATTAGCTAATAGTCTGTTTCACTTCTTCATTTAACCCAGAGAATATAAAAACAATAAAATTCTCCACTTCCATACCGAATCAACACTTCGTCTGCTGATTCTGTTTGCCCGTTCAGCCTCTCTGCGTTTTTTCTCATTCTGTTCACGAATCTTTTCGCGAGTTGTACGATACTCAAGTGCGAATTCTGAGACGATCTTGCAGATGGCGTGC
>NW_019217035.1:0-1257 GCF_002532875.2 Varroa jacobsoni | reverse complement strand
ACTCTTTTGTATGAGGAAACTCTGTTCTGAGACTTGACCAGTGGGGGACTTCTTTGAGTTTTAACAACCTCTTTGTATGTGGTAATATTTTCCTAAAACATGGCCAAAAAAGAGGTTTAAGTTTTAACCATTTTTTTGTATGTGGGACCTCTGTTCTGAAGCTTAGCTAGAGAACACTTGCCTAAGTTTTAACAACTTTCTATGTATGAGGAAACTCTATTCTGAGACTTGGGCAACGAGAACTTGTTTGAGTTTTAACGAATATTTAGCATGTAAGATTCTGTCTTGAAATATGGCCAAGATTTCCTTCACTTTTAACAATTTAGTTGTAAACGGAGATTTATCCTGAAACTTGGCTAAAGAAAGCTCGTTTGAGTGTTAAATTTTTGTACGAGGAAACTCTGTTTTGAGACTTAACCGGTGGGGGACTTCTTTGAGCTTTAACAACCTCTTTGTATGTCGTAATGTTTTCCTAAAACATAGCCAGAAAGGAGGTTTAAGTTTTAACCACTTTTTTGTATGTGGGACTTCTGTCCTGAAACTTAACCAGAGAACACTTGTTTAAGTTTTAACAGCTTTTTTTTTTGTACGAGGAAACTCCGTTCTGAGACTTGGCCAATGGGGGACTTCTTTGAGTTTTAACAAATATACTGCATGTATGATTCTGTTTTGAAATATGGCCAAGATTTCCTTGAGTTTTAACCAATTTTTTGCAGGTGGGATTTCCGTCCTAAAACTTAGCTGGAGAACACTTGTTTAAGTTTTAACAACTCTTTTGTATGAGGAAACTCTGTTCTGAGACTTGGCCAATGGGAGACTCCTTTGAGTTTTACCCATCTCTTTGTATGTGGTAATGTTTTCCTAGAACATGGCCAGAAAAGAGGTTTAAGTTTTAACCATTTTTTTGTATGTGGGACTTCTGTCCTGAATCTTAACTAGAGAACACTTGTTTAAGTTTTAACAACTTTTTTTTTGTACGAGGAAACTCTGTTCTGAGACTTGGCCAATGGGGGACATCTTTGAGTTTTAACAAATATACTGCATGTATGATTCTGTTTTGAAATATGGCCAAGATTTCCTTGAGTTTTAACCATTTTTTGTGTGTGGGATTTCTATCCTGAAACTTAACTGGAGAACACTTGTTTAAGTTTTAATAACTCTTTTGTATGAGGAAGCTCTGTTCTGAGACTTGACCAATGGGGGACTTCTTTGAGTTTTAACAACCCCTTTGTATGTGGTATTGTTTTCCTAAAATAT
>NW_019217034.1:0-1257 GCF_002532875.2 Varroa jacobsoni | reverse complement strand
CCGACACACAGACAGATAGACAAACGGACGGACAGACCGGTCGACACACAGACAGATAGATGCATAGACCGACAAACGGATTGACCGGCCGACACACAGACAAATAGACAGGAGGACGGACAGACCGGCCGACAGACAAACAAATAGACAGACGGACGGACAGACTGGCCGACACACAGACAAATAGACAGACGGACAAACAGACCGGCCGATACACAGATAGACAGATGCATAAACCGACAAACGGATAGACCGGCCGACACACAGATATACAGACAGACAGACGGACGGACAGACCGGCCGACAGACGGACAAACAGACCGGCCGATACACAGATAGACAGATGCATAGACCGACAAACGGATCGGCCGGCCGACACACAGACAGATAGGCGGACGGACAGACTGGCCGACACACAAATAAATAGACAGACGGACGGACAGACCGGCCGACATACAGACAGATAGATGCATAGACCAACAAACGGATTGACCGGCCGACACACAGACAGACAGACAGACGGACAGACAGACCGGTCGAGAGACGGACACACGGATAGATAGACGGACGGGCAGGTTGGCCGACACACAGACAGATAGACTGACGGACAGAC
The DNA here is from genome assembly GCF_002532875.2 of Varroa jacobsoni. Taxonomy (NCBI): domain Eukaryota; kingdom Metazoa; phylum Arthropoda; class Arachnida; order Mesostigmata; family Varroidae; genus Varroa; species Varroa jacobsoni. The sequence continues at coordinate 644 of NW_019217034.1, read as the reverse complement.
TGGTCGACCGACGAACAAACAGACCAGCCGATACACAAATAGACAGATGCATAAACCGACAAACGGATCGGCCGGCCGACACACAGACAGATAGACAGGCGGACGGACAGACTGGCCGACACACAAACAAATAGACAGACGGACGGACAGACCGGCCGACATACAGACAGATAGATGCATAGACCAACAAACGGATTGACCCGCCGACACACAGACAGATAGACAGACGGACAGACAGACCGGTCGAGAGACGGACACACGGATAGATAGACGGACGGGCAGGCCGGCCGATACACATATAGACAGATGCATAGACCGACAAACGCACAGACCGGCCGCCAGACGGACAAAAAGACCGGCCGATACACAAATAGACAGACAGACAGACCGGCCGACAGACGGACGGACAGACCGGCCGACAGACGGACAAACAGACCGGCCGATACACGGATAGACAGATACATAAATCGACAAACGGATAGACCGGCCGACACACAGACAAAAAGACCGGCCGATACACAGATAGACAGACGGACAGACCGGCCGACAGACGGACAAACAGACCGGCCGATACACAGATAGACAGATGCATAGACCGACAAACGGTATAGACCGGTCGATAGACGGACAAACAGACCGGCCAA
>NW_019217032.1:0-1258 GCF_002532875.2 Varroa jacobsoni | reverse complement strand
GTTGTATGTGGAACTTTTGTCCTGAAACTTAGCCAGAGAACACTTGTTTAAGTTTTAACAACATTTTCTGTCTGAGGGAACTCTATCCTGAAACTTAGCCAGAGAATACTTGTTTAAGTTTTAACAGCTTTTCTGTATGAGGAAACTCTATTTTGAGACTTGACCAACGAGAACTTAGGTTTCAGCAAATATATTACATGTAAGGCTCTGTTTTGAAATATGACCAAAAAGATTTCCTTGACTTTTAGCAATTTTGTTGTATGCGGAAATTTTGTCTGAAACTTGGCTAAAGGAAGCTTGTTTGAGTGTTAACAACTTTTGCTTGTATGAGGAAACTCTGTTCTGAGACTTAACCAATGGGGGACTTATTTGAGTTTTAATAACTTCTTTGCATGTGGAAATGTTGTCCTAAGACATGGCTAGAAAAAAAAAACGTTTGTTTTAAGCACTTCTTTGTATCTTTTTGAAACTTAGTTAGAGAAGACTTGTTTAAGTTTTAACAACTTTTCTGTGTGGGGGAACTTTATCCTGAGACTTGGCCAACGAGAGCTTCCTTGAGCTTTCACAAATATATTGCATGTAAGGTTCTCTTTTGAAATATGGCCAAAAAGATCTCCTTGATTTTTAACAATTTTGTTGTAGGTGGAAATTTTGTCCTGAAACTTAGCTAAAGGAAGCTTGTTTAAGTTTTAACAACTTTTCTGTGTGAGGGAACTCTATCCTGAGACTTAGCCGATGAGAACTTCTTTGAGTTTTAGCAAATATATTACATGTAAGGTTCTCTTTTGAAATATGGCCAAAAAGATTTCCTTGACTCCTAACAATTTTGTTGTAAATGGAAATTTTGTCCTGAAACTTAGCTAAAGGAAGCTTGTTTGAGTGTTAATAACTTTTTTGTATGAGGAAATTCTGTTCTGAGACTTGGCCAATGGAGGAGTTATTTGAGTTTTAACAACTTCTTTGTATGTGGTAATGTTGTCCTAAAACATTGCCAGAAAAAAAAATGTTTGTTTTGACCACTTCTTTGTATGTGGAACTTCTATCCTGAAACTTAGCTAAAGAATACCTGTTTAAGTTTTAACAACTTTTCTGTGTGAGGAAACTCTATCCTGAGACTTGGTCAATGAGAACTTCTTTGAGTTTTAACAAATACAATGCATGTAAGGTTCTGTTTTGAAATATGGCTAAAGAGATTTCCTCGACTTTTACCAATTTTGTTGTATCTGGAACTTCTGTCCTTAAACTTAGCCAGAGAACA
>NW_019217029.1:0-1260 GCF_002532875.2 Varroa jacobsoni | reverse complement strand
CTCTGTCCTGGGACTTGGCCAGTGGGGGACTTATTTAAAATTTAACTTCTTTGTATGTGGAAATGTTGTCCTAAAACATGGCCAAAAAAACGTTTGTTCTAACCACTTCTTTGTATCTTCCTGAAACTTAGCTAGAGAATACTTGTCTAAGTTTTAACAGCTTTTCTGTATGAGGAAACTCTATTTTGAGACTTGACCAACGAGAACTTGGGTTTTAGCAAATATATTGCATGTAAGATTCTGTTTTGAAATATGGCCAAAAAGATTTCCTTGACTTTTAACAATTTTGTTGTATGCGGAAATCTTGTCTGAAACTTGGCTAACGGAAGCTTGTTTGGGTGTTAACAACTTTTGTTTGTATGGGAAAACTCTGTCCTGAGACTTGGCCAGTGGGGTACTTATTTAAATTTTAACTTCTTTGTATGTGGAAATGTTGTCCTAAAACATGGCCAAAAAAAAACGTTTGTTTTAACCACTTCTTTGTATCTTCATGAAACTTAGCTAGAGAACACTGGTTTAGGTTTTAACAACTTTTCTGTGTGAGGGAACTCTATTTTGAGACTTGACCAACGAGAACTTGGGTTTTAGCAAATATATTGCATGTAAGATTCTGTTTTGAAATATGGCCAAAAAGATTCCCTTAACTTTTAACAATTTTGTTGTAAGCGGAAATTTTGTCTGAAACTTGGCTAAAGGAAGCTTGTTTGAGTGTTAACAACTTTTGTTTGTATGAGGAAACTCTGTCCTGAGACTTGGCCAGTGGGGGACTTATTTAAATTTTAACTTCTTTGTATGTGGAAATGTTGTCCTAAGACATGGCCAGAAAAAACGTTTGTTTTAACTTGTTCTTTGTATCTTCCTGAAACTTAGCTAGAGCACACTGGTTTAAGTTTTAACAAGTTTTCTGTATGAGGGAACTCTATCCTGAGACTTGACCAACGAGAACTTGGGTTTTAGCAAATATGTTGCCTGTAAGATTCTGTTTTGAAATATGGCCAAAAAGATTTCCTTGACTTTTAACAATTTTGTTGTATGCGGAAATTTTGTCTGTAACTTGGCTAACGGAAGCTTGTTTGAGTGTTAACAACTTTTGTTTATATGAGGAAACTCTGTCCTGAGACTTGGCCTGTGGGGGACTTATTTAAATTTTAACTTCTTTGTATGTGGACGTGTTGTCCTAAAACATGGCCAGAAGAAACGTTTGTTTTAACCCGTTCTTTGTATCTTCCTGAAACTTAGCTAGAGAATACTTGTTTAAGT
>NW_019217028.1:0-1260 GCF_002532875.2 Varroa jacobsoni | reverse complement strand
AGGAAATCTTTTTGGCCATATTTCAAAATGGAATCTTACATGCAGTATATTTGCTAAAACTCAAAGAAGTTCTCGTTGACCAAGTCTCAGGACAGAGTTCCCTCACGCAGAAAAGTTGTTAAAACTTGGACAAGTGTTCCTTAGCTAAGTTTCAGGAAGATACAAAGAAGTGGTTAAAACAACCGTTTTTTGCCTGGCCATGTTTTAGGACAACATTTCCACATACAAAGAAGTTGGTAAAACTCAAATAAGTCCCCCATTGGCCAAGTCTCAAAACAGAGTTTCCTCATACAAAAAGTTCTTAACACTCAAACAAGCTTTCTTTATCTAGGTTTCAGAACAAAACTTCCGCCTACAATAAAATTGTTGAAAGTCAAGGAAATCTTTTTGGCCATATTTCAAAATGGAATCTTACATGCAGTATATTTGCTAAAACTCAAAGAAGTTCTCGTTGACCAAGTCTCAGGACAGAGTTCCCTCACGCAGAAAAGTTGTTAAAACTTGGACAAGTGTTCTCTAGCTAAGTTTCAGGAAGATACAAAGAAGTGGTTAAAACAAACGTTTTTTTTGGCCATGTTTTAGGACAACATTTCCACAAACAAAAGAGTTGCTAAAATAAATAAGTCCCTTATTGGTGAAGTCTCGAAATAGCGTTTCCTCATACAGAAAAGCTGTTAAGACTTAAACAAGTATTCTCTAGCTAAGTTTCAAGAAGATAGAAGTGGTTAACACAAACATTTTTTCTGGCCATGTTTTTGGACAACATTTCCACATACAAAGAAGCTAAAACTTATGTAAGTCTCCCATTGGCCAAGACTCAGAACAGTGTCCTCATATAAACTAAAGTCGTTAACACTCAAACAAGCTTCCTTTAGCTAAGTTTCAGACAAAATTTCCGCATACAACAAAATTGTTAAAAGTTAAGGAAATCTTTTTGGTCATATTTCAAAACAGAATCTTACATGTAATATATCTGCTAAAACTCAAGTTCTCGTTGGCCAAGTCTCAGGATAGAGCTCCCTCACATAGAAAAGTTGTTAAAACTTAAGCAAGCTTCCTCTAGTTAAGTTTCAGGATAAAATTTCCACTTACAATGAAATTGTTAAAAGTCAAAGAACTCTTTTTGGCCATATTTCAAGAGAGAACCTTACATGCAATATATTTGTTAAAGCTCAAAGAAGTTCTCGTTGGCCAAGTCTCAGGATAGAGTTCCCTCACACAGAAAAGTTGTTAAAACTTAAACAGAAGTGCTCCCTAGAT
>NW_019217026.1:0-1260 GCF_002532875.2 Varroa jacobsoni | reverse complement strand
CTTCGCCAACGGGGGACTTATTTGAGTCTTAACAACTTTTTTGTATGTGGAGATCTTGTCCTAAAACATGGCCAGAAAAAAAACGTTTGTTTTAACCACTTCTTTGTATGTGGGACTTCTGTCCTGAAACTTAGTAGAGAGCACTTGTGTTTAAGTTTTAACAACTTTTCTGTGTGAGGGAACTCTATCCTGAGATTTGGCCAACGAGAACGTCTTTGAGTTTTAACAAATATATTGCATGTAAGGTTCTCTCTTGAAATATGGCCAAAAAGATTTCCTTGACTTTTAACAATTTCATTGTAAGTGGAAATTTTATCCTGAAACTTAACTAGAGGAAGCTTGTTTAAGTTTTAACAACTTTTCTATGTGAGGGAGCTCTATGCTGAGAGTTGGCCAACGAGAACTTCTTTGAGTTTTAACAAATATATTGCATGTAAGGTTCTCTTTTGAAATATGGCCAAAAAGATTTCCTTGACTTTTCACAACTTTGTTGTAAGTGGAAATTTTCTCCTGAAACTTAGCTAAAGGAAGCTTGTTTGAGTGCTAATAACTTTTTTGTATGAGGAAACTCTGTTCTGAGGCTTGGCCAATGGGGGACTTATTATGAATTTGAACAACTTCTTTGTATATGGTAATGTTGTCCTAAAACATGGCCAAAAAAAAGCGTTTGTTTTAACCACTCCTTTGTATGTGGAACTTCTGTCCTGAAACTTAGCCAGAGAACACTTGTTTAAGTTTTAACAACTTTTCTGTGTGAGGGAACTCTATCCTGAGACTTGGCCAACGAGAACTTCTTTGAGCTTTAACAAATATATTGCATGTAAGGTCCTCTTTTAAAATATGGCCAAAAAGATTTCCTTGACTTTTAACAATTTCGTTGTAAGAGGAAATTTTGTCCTGAAACTTAGTTAGAGGAAGCTTGTTTGAGTGTTAGCAATTTTTTTTTGTATGAAGAAACTCTGTTCTGAGACTTGGCCAATGGCGGACTTATTTGAGTTTTAATAACTCCTTTGTATGTGGAAATGTTGTCCTAAAACATGGCCAGAAAAAAAACGTTTGTTTTAACCACTTCTTTGTATGCGGAACTTCTGTCCTGAAACTTACCTAGGGAGCACTTGTGTTTAAGTTTTAACAACTTTTCCGTGTGAGGGAGCTCTATGCTGAGATTTGGCCAACGAGAACTTCTTTGAGTTTTAACAAATATATTGCATGTAAGGTTCTCTTTTGAAATACGGCCAAGAAGATTTCCTTGACTTTTGA
>NW_019217025.1:0-1260 GCF_002532875.2 Varroa jacobsoni | reverse complement strand
CATGCAATATATTTGTTAAAGCTCAAAGAAGTTCTCGTTGGCCAAGTCTCAGGATAGACTTCCCTCACACAGAAAAGTTGTTAAAACTTAAACAAGTGTTCTCTGGCTAAGTTTCAGGACAGAAGTTCCACATACAAAGAAGTGGTTAAAACAAACGCTTTTTTTCTGGCCATGTTTTAGGACAACAATACCATATACAAAGGAGTTGTTAAAACTCATAATAAGTCCCCCATTGGCCGAGTCTCAGAACAGAGTTTCCTCATACAAAAAAAGTTATTAGCACTCAAACAAGCTTCCTTTAGCTAAGTTTCAGGAGAAAATTTCCACTTACAGCAAAGTTGTTAAAAATCAAGGAAATCTTTTTGGCCATATTTCAAAAGAGAACCTTACATGCAATATATTTGTTAAAACTCAAAGAAATTCTCGTTGGGCAAATGTCAGCATAGAGCTCCCTCACATAGAAAAGTTGTTAAAACTTAAACAAGCTTCCTGTAGTTAAGTTTCAGGATAAAATTTCCACTTACAATGAAATGGTTAAAAGTCAAGGAAATCTTTTTGGCCATATTTCAAAAGAGAACCTTACATGCAATATGTTTGTTAAAGCTCAAAGAAGTTCTCGTTGGCCAAGTCTCAGGATAGAGTTCCCTCACACAGAAAAGTTGTTAAAACTTAAACAAGTGTTCTCTGGCTAAGTTTCAGAACAGAAGTTCCACATACAAAGAAGTGGTTAAAACAAACGCTTTTTTTCTGGCCATGTCTTAGGACAACATTACCATATACAAAGGAGTTGTTGAAACTTATAATAAGTCCCCCATTGGCCAAGTCTCAGAACAGAGTTTCCTCATACAAAAAAGTTATTAGCACTCGAACAAGCTTACTTTAGCTAAGTTTCAGGAGAAAATTTCCACTTATAACAAAGTTGTTAAAAGTCAAGGAAATCTTTTTGGCCATATTTCAAAAGAGAACCTTACATGCAATATATTTGTTAAAACTCAAAGAAGTTCTCCTTGGCCAAGTCTCAGGATAGAGTTCCCTCACAAAAAAAAGTTGTTAAAACTTAAACACAAGTGCTCCCTAGGTAAGTTTCAGGACAGAAGTTCCGCATACAAAGAAGTGGTTAAAACAAACGTTTTTTTTCTGGCAATATTTTAGGACAACATTTCCACATACAAAGGAGTTGTTGAAACTCAAATAAGTCCCCCATTGGCCAAGTCTCAGAACAGAGTTTCTTTATACAAAAAAAAGTTGCTAACACTCAAA
>NW_019217020.1:0-1267 GCF_002532875.2 Varroa jacobsoni | reverse complement strand
GTTTTTTTTTGGCCATGTTTTAGGACAACATTTCCACATACAAAGAAGTTAAAACTTAAATAAGTCCCCCATTGGCCAAGTCTCAGGACAGAGTTTCCTCGTACAAATAAAAGCTGTTAACACTCAAACAAGCTTCCTTTAGCCAAATTTCAGACAAAATTTCCGCTTACAACAAAATTGTTAAAAGTCAAGGAAATCTTTTTTGGCCATATTTCAAAACAGAACCTTAACGGAATATATTTGGTAAAACCCAAGTTCTCGTTCGTCAAGTCTCAAAATAGAGTTTCCTCATACAGAAAAGCTGTTAAAAAGTATTCTCTAGCTAAGTTTCAGGAAAATACAAAGAAGTGGTTAAAACAAACGTTTTTTCTGGCCATGTTTTAGGACAACATTTCCACACATAAAGAAGTTAAAACTTATATAAGTCCCCCATTGGCCAAGTCTCAGAACAGAGTGTTCTCATACAAACAAAAGTTGTTAACACTCAAACAAGCTTCCTTTAGCCAAGTTTCAGACAAAATTTCCGCTTACAACAAAATTGTTAAAAGTGAAGGAAATCTTTTTGGCCATACTTCAAAACAGAATCTTAACGTAATACGTTTGCTAAAACCCAAGTTCTCGTTGGTCAAGTCTCAAAATAGAGTTTCCTCATACAGAAAAGCTGTTAAAACTTAAACAAGTATTCTCTATCTAAGTTTCAGGAAGATACAAAGAAGTGGTTAAAACAAACGTTTTTTCTGGCCATGTTTTAGGACAACATTTCCACATACAAAGAAGTTAAAACTTACATAAGTCCCCCATTGGCCAAGTCTCAGGACAGAATTTCCTCATACATACAAAAGTTGTTAACACTCAAACAAGTCTCCTTTAGCTAAGTTTCAGGACAGAATTTCCTCATACAACAAAATTGTTAAGAGTCAAGGAAATCTTTTTGGCCATATTATAAAACAGAACCTTACATGCATTATATTTGTTAAAACTCAAAGAAGTTCTCGTTGCCGAAGTCTCAAGATAGAGTTCCCTCACACGGAAAAGTTGTTAAAACTCAAAGAAGTTCTCGTTGGCCAAGTCTCAAGATAGAGCTCCCTCACACAGAAAAGCTGTTAAAACTTAAATACAAGTGCTCTCTAGCTAAGTTTCAGGACAGAAGTCCCACATACAAAGAACTGGTTAAAACAAACGTTTTTTTTTTCTGGCCATGTTTTAGGACAACATTTCCACATACAAAGGAGTTGTTAAAACTCAAATAAGTCCCCCATTGGCCAGG
>NW_019217019.1:0-1267 GCF_002532875.2 Varroa jacobsoni | reverse complement strand
CACAGGCACACTTACACACCCACACACACGCACAGGCACACTTACACACACACACTCACGCACAGGCACACTTACACACACACACACACGCACGCACAGGCACACTTACACACACACACACACACACGCACAGGCACATTTACACACACACATGCACACGCACAGGCACACGCACGCACATGCACACACACACCCACATGCACGCACAGATACAAGCACGCTCAGACACACGCACGCACACGACAGACACACATACACACACACACGCGAAGACATATAGAGACATGCACACACATACAGACATATGCACATACATACACGTGCGTGCACACACTTCCACACATATGCGTGCGTGCATACACACAAATACGCACACGCAAGTAACATTACATTAAACATTGCGATTGCAAATTAAAGTCGGTACGACCACTTATCCCCGACCCTAGTCTTTAACGACACAGTCACCCCTTTCATCAGAGTCACTGTTCAGCAACCCGTAGAAATTGTAGCAGGAGCAGTAAAAGCATAATGACCATCACCAATAATAGTCAGTGGTGAGTGAATGAGCAAACTTGCTGTTGGCTGCACTGTCGTAGGAAAAGCTGAAGCTGAATTGCAACAGACCCTGGTTGCACTGCCCTGTCGCGATTGGTACTCGCTAGACCAGCAGCGAGAAGCACTAGAATTGAATAGAATAAAGCCAACGCTTCACTGTACAGTGGCAGTGCGCCGATAGTGCCGTGCCGCTGCTGCTGCTGCTGCTGCTGCTATTGTTGCGGTTCGGGCCTATATGTTGTAGTTGCGCGTAAAAATGCGTAAAATTCATTCGAATCTGTGGTGGAAAAGATAATAATTATGTATTTGAAGTAGGTTCGTTCATTCGTATTTAGTTCATCACGTACGCGGAAGGGAATGTCAACTACAGGAGGCGCCTCGTCTGTTGCTATGTCCTAAGTGTTCAGTGTGCACTTCATGAGGTTAAATCATCATTTAGCTATGAGCTGCTTTTCGGATCTAGTGGATGATTATTGAAAAATTAGCGTAACTAACCCAGATCACTATCCTACCGCTTACTCGTTGCGTTCGCGTGCATCAAACGATGCTACGATGATCGGTAACAAGAAGCAAAAACAAGCCAAAATATTAAGCGCTCCCGTTGCTTCTACTGTTGGACGTCGGCCGCTGTAACAAAGCTGGTGCTGGCGTAGCGTCGGCACAATAACAAGGCTTAGACCGTTATGGCTGTTGTCCGCGACCGATGCTCGGG
>NW_019217016.1:0-1269 GCF_002532875.2 Varroa jacobsoni | reverse complement strand
AGATACATACATAGATTTACATAGATAGATTAGATAGATAGATATATACATAGACGTACATAGATAGATAGATAGATACATACATAGATTTACATAGATAGATTAGATAGATAGATAGATAGATACATAGATTTACATAGATAGATAGATACACACATAGATTTACATAGATAGATTAGATAGATAGATATTTACATAGATAGATAGATAGATTTACATAGATAGATAGATAGATTTACATAGATAGATTAGATAGATAGATAGATACATAGATTTACATAGATAGATTAGATAGATAGAAAGATACATTGATTTACATAGATAGATAGATAGATACATAGATTTACATAGATAGATAGATCGATCAGATAGATAGATAGATACATAAATTTACATAGATAGATTAGATAGATAAATAGATACATAGATTTACATAGATAGATTAGATAGATAGAAAGATACATTGATTTACATAGATAGATAGATACATAGATTTACATGGATAAATTAGATAGATAGATAGATAGATACATAGATTTACATGGATAAATTAGATAGATAGATACATAGATTTACATAGATAGATAGATCGATCAGATAGATAGATAGATACATAAATTTACATAGATAGATTAGATAGATAGATAGATAAATAGATACATAGATTTACATAGATAGATTAGATAGATAGATAGATACATAGATAGATAGATAGATAGATTTACATAGATAGATTAGATAGATAGATAGATAGATACATAGATAGATAGATAGATTTACATAGATAGATTAGATAGATAGATAGATACATAGATTTACATAGATAGATACATAGATTTACATAGATAGATTAGATAGATAGATAGATACATAGATTACATAGATAGATTAGATAGATAGATACATAGATTTACGTAGATAGATAGATAGATTTACATAGATAGATTAGATAGATAGATAGATACATAGATTTACATAGATAGATACATAGATTTACATAGATAGATACATAGATTTACATAGATAGATTAGATAGATAGATAGATACATAGATTACATAGATAGATTAGATAGATAGATAAATACATAGATAGATTAGATAGATAGATACATAGATTTACGTAGATAGATAGATACATAGATTTACATAGATAGATTAGATAGATAGATACATAGATTTACATAGATAGATAGATAGATAGATACATAGATTTACATAAATAGATTAGATAGATACATAGATTTACATAGATAGATAGATAGATACAT
>NW_019217015.1:0-1271 GCF_002532875.2 Varroa jacobsoni | reverse complement strand
GGCCAAATGGCCAGACTCATTAGGACTTTGAATTACCAGATAACTTTCTTTATCACCGAAACGGCTAGATGGCCAAACTCGTTGGCACTTCGAATTACCAGATAACTTTCTTTTTTACCGCAACAGCCAGATGACCAAACTTGTTAGGGATGTCCAGTACCAGATGGCTTTCTTCTCTGCCACAATGGCCAGATGGCCAGACTCGTTGGAACTTTGAATTACCAGATAACTTTCCTTATCACCGAAACGGCTAGATGACCAAACTTGTTAGGGCTGTCGAGTACCAGATGGCTTTCTTCTCTGCCGCAATGGCTAAACGGCCAAACTCGTTAAGGTTTTCAAGTACCAGGTGATTCTCGATGTTGATGGCAAAACTCGTTTGGGCTTTTAAGTAACAGTGACTCTCTTATTTCCCACAACGGCCAGATGGCCAAAATCGTTGGAACTTTGAATTACCAGATAACTTTCTTTTTCACCGCAACAGCTAGATGACCAAACTTGTTAGGGATGTCCAGTACCAAATGGCTTTCTTCTCTGCCACAATGGCTAAACGGCCAAACTCGTTAAGGTTTTCAAGTACCAGGTAATTCTCGATATTGATGGAAAAACTCGTTTGGGCTTGTAAGTAACAGTGACTCTTTTATCTGCCACAACGGCCAGATGGCCAAACTCGATGGAACTTTGAATTACCAGATAACTTTCATTTTTACCGCAGCAGCCAGATAACCAAACTTGTTAGGGCTTTCCAGTATCAGATGGCTCACTTCCCTGCCACAATGGCTAAACGGCCAAACTCGTTAAGGTTTTCAAGTACCAGATGGCTCTCGATGTTGATGGCAAAACTCGTTTGGGCTTTTAAGTACCAGCGACTCTTTTATCTGCCACAACGGCCAGATGGCCAGCCTCGTTGGAATTTTGAATTACCAGATAACTTTACCGAAACGGCTAGATGGCCAAACTCGTTGGGACTTTGAATTACCAGATAACTTTCTTTTTCACCGCAACAGCCAGATGACCAAACTTGTTAGGAATGTCCAGTACCAAATGGCTTTCTTCTCTGCCACAATGGCTAAACGGCCGAACTCGTTAAGGTTTTCAAGTACCAGGTGGTTCTCGATATTGATGGCAAAACTCGTTTGGGCTTTTAAGTACCAGCGACTCTTTTATCTGCCACAACGGCCAGATGGCCAGCCTCGTTGGAATTTTGAATTACCAGATAACTTTACCGAAACGGCTAGATGGCCAAACTCGTTGGGACTTTGAATTACCAG
>NW_019217011.1:0-1275 GCF_002532875.2 Varroa jacobsoni | reverse complement strand
ATGTAAATCTATGTATGTATGTAAATCTATATATGTATGTATGTATGTAAATCTATGTATGTATGTATGTAAATCTATGTATGTATGTATGTATGTAAATTATCTATGTATGTATGTAAATCTATCTATGTATGTATGTAAATCTATCTATGTATGTATGTAAGTAAATCTATGTATGTATGTATGTAAATCTATGTATGTATGTATGTAAATCTATGTATGTATGTATGTAAATCTATCTATGTATGTATGTAAATCTATCTATGTATGTATGTAAATCTATGTATGTATGTATGTAAATCTATGTATGTATGTATGTAAATCTTTGTATGTATGTATGTAAATCTATCTATCGTATGTATGTAAATCTATGTATGTAAATCTATGTATGTAAACCTATGTATGTAAATCTATGTATGTATGTATGTAAATCTATCTATGTATGTATGTAAATCTATCTATGTATGTATGTAAATCTATCTATCGTATGTATGTAAATCTATCTATGTATGTATGTAAATCTATCTATGTATGTATGTAAATCTATCATATGTATGTAAATCTATCTACATATGTATGTCAATCTATCTATCCTATGTAAATCTATCTATCGTATGTATGTCAATCTATCTATCCTATGTAAATCTATCTATCGTATGTATGTAAATCTATGTATGTATGTATGTAAATCTATGTATGTATGTATGTAAATCTATCTATGTATGTATGTAAATCTATCTATGTATGTATGTAAATCTATCTATCGTATGTATGTAAATCTATCTATGTATGTATGTAAATCTATCTATGTATGTATGTAAATCTATCATATGTATGTAAATCTATCTACATATGTATGTCAATTTATCTATCCTATGTAAATCTATCTATCGTATGTATGTAAATCTATCTATCGTATGTATGTAAATCTATCTATGTATGTATGTAAATCTATGGATGTATGTATGTAAATCTATGTATGTATGTATGTAAATCTATGTATGTATGTATGTAAATCTATCTATCGTATGTATGTAAATCTATGTATGTATGTAAATCTATGTATGTATGTATGTAAATCTATCTATGTATGTATGTAAATCTATCTATGTATGTATGTAAATCTATCTATGTATGTATGTAAATCTATCTATCGTATGTATGTAAATCTATCTATGTATGTATGTAAATCTATCTATGTATGTAAATCTATCTATCGTATGTATGTAAATCTATGTATGTAAATCTATGTATGTAAACCTATGTATGTAAATC
>NW_019217010.1:0-1276 GCF_002532875.2 Varroa jacobsoni | reverse complement strand
GAGTTTTAACTACTTCTTTGTATGTGGTAATGTTGTCCTAAAACATGGTCAGAAAAAAAAGCTTTTGTTTTAACTACTTCTTTGCATGTGGAACTTCTGTCCTGAAACTTAGCCAGAGAACACTTGTTTAAGTTTTAACAACTTTTCTGTGTGAGGGAACTCTATCCTGAGACTTGGCCAACGAGAACTTCTTTGAGCTTTAACAAATATATTGTATGCAAGGTTCTCTTTTGAAATATGGCCAAAAAGATTTCCTTGACTTTTAGCTATTTCGTTGTAAGTAGAAATTTTGTCCCGAAACTTAGCTAAAGGAAGCTTGCTTGAGTGTTAATAACTTTTTTGTATGAGGAAACTCTATTCTGAGACTGGGCCAATGGGGGACTTATTTAAGTTTTAACAACTTCTTTGCATGTGGAAATGTTGTCCTAAAACATGGCTAGAAAAAAACGCTTGTTTCAACCACTTCTTTATATCTTCCTGAGACTTAGCTAGAGAATACTTGTTTAAGTTTTAACAACTTTTCTGTGTGAGAGAACTCTATCCTGAGACTTGGCCAACGAGAACTTGAGTTTTAGCAGATATATTACATGTAAGATTCTGTTTTGAAATATGACCAAAAAGATCTCCTTGACTTTTAACAATTTTGTTGTATGCGGAAATTTTGTCTGAAACTTAGCTAAAGGAAGCTTGTTTGAGTGTTAACAACTTTTGTTTGTATGAGGAAACTCTGTCCTGAGACTTGGCCAGTGGGGGACTTATTTAAATTTTAACTTCTTTGTATGTGGAAATGTTGTCCTAAAACATGGCCAGAAAAAATGTTTGTTTTAACCACTTCTTTGTATCTTCCTGAAACTTAGCTAGAGAACACTTGTTTAAGTCTTAACAGCTTTTCTGTATGAGGAAACTCTATTTCGAGACTTGACCGACGAGAACTTGGGTTTTAGCAAATATATTGCATGCAAGGTTCTGTTTTGAAATATGACCAAAAAGATTTCCTTGACTTTTAGCAATTTTGTTGCATGCGGAAATTTTATCTGAAACTTGGCTAAAGGAAGCTTGTTTGAGTGTTAACAACTTTTTTGTATGAGGAAACTCTGTTCTGAGACTTGGCCAATGGGGGACTTATTTGAGTTTTACCAACTTCTTTGTATGTGGAAATGTTGTCCTAAAACATAGCTAGAAAAAAACGTTTGTTTCAACCACTTCTTTATATCTTCCTGAAACTTAGCTAGAGAACACCTGTTTAAGTTTTAACAACTTTTCTGTGTCAGGAAAC
>NW_019217008.1:0-1276 GCF_002532875.2 Varroa jacobsoni | reverse complement strand
CACTTATCTAAGTTTTAACAACTTTTCTGTGTGAGGGAGCTCCATCCTGAGAACTTCTTTGAGCTTTAACAAATATATTGCATGTAAGGTTCTCTTTTGAAATATGGCCAAAAGATTTCCTTGACTTTTAAAAATTTCGTTGTAAGTGGAAATTTTATCCTGAAACTTAACTAGAGGAAGCTTGTGTAAGTTTTAACAACTTTTCTGTGCGAGGGAGCTCTATGCTGAGACTTGGCCAACGAGAACTTCTTTGAGTTTTAACAAATATATTGCATGTAAGGTTCTCTTTTGAAATATGGCTAAAAAGATTTCCTTGACTTTTAACAACTTTGTTGTAAATGGAAATTTTGTCCTGAAACTTGGCTAGAGGAAGCTTGTTTGAGTGCTAGCAACTTTTTTTTTGTATGAGGAAACTCTGCTCTGAGACTCGGCCAATGGAGGACTTATTTGAGTTTTAGCAACTTCTTTGCATGTGGAAATGTTGTCCTAAAACATGGCCAGAAAAAAAAACGTTTGTTTTAACCACTTCTTTGTATGTGGGACTTCTGTCCCGAAACTTAGCTAGAGAGCAGTTGTGTTTAAGTTTTAACAACTTTTCTGTGTGAGGGAACTCTATCCGGAGACTTGGTCAATGATAACTTCTTTGAGTTTTAACAAATATAATGCATGTAAGGTTCTGTTTTGAAATATGGCTAAAGAGATTTATTTGACTTTTAACAATTTTGTTGTATGCGGAAATTCTGTCCTGAAACTTAGCTAGAGGAAGCTTGTTTAAATTTTAACAACTTTTCTGTGTGAGGGAACTCTATCCTGAGACTTGGCCAACGAGAACTTCTTTGAGTTTTAACAACTTTTCTGTATGAGGGAACTCTATCTTGAGACTTCGGCAACGAGAACTTCTTTGAGTTTTAACAAATATAATGCATGTAAGGTTCTGTTTTGTAATACGGCCAAAAAGATTTCCTTGACTCTTAATAATTTTGTTGTATGCGGAAATTCTGTCCTGAAACTTAGCTAAAGGAAGCTTATTTGAGTGTTAATAACTTTTTTTGTATGAGGAAACTCTGTTCTGAGACTTGGCCAATGGGGGACTTATTTGAGTTTTAACACCTTCTTTGTATGTGGTAATGTTGTCCTAAAACATGGCCAGCAAAAAAGCATTTGTTTTAATCACTTCTTTGTATGTGGAACTTCTGTCCTGAAACTTAGCCAGAGAACACTTGTTTAAGTTTTAACAACTTTTCTGTGTGAGGGAACTCTATCCGGAGACTTGGTC
>NW_019217007.1:0-1277 GCF_002532875.2 Varroa jacobsoni | reverse complement strand
TTTCAAAACAGAATCTTACATGTAATATATTTGCTAAAACTCAAGTTTTCGTTGGCCAAGTCTCAGGATAGAGTTCCCTCACACAGAAAAGTTGTTAAAACTTAAACAAGTGTTCTCTAGCTAAGTCTCAGGAAGATACAAAGAATTGGTTGAAACAAACATTTTTTCTGGCCATGTTTTTGGACAACATTTCCACATACAAAGAAGTTAAAACTTATATAAGTCACCCATTGGCCAAGTCTCAGAACAAAGTGTCCTCATACAAACAAAAGTTGTTAACACTCAAACAAGCTTCTTTTAGCTTAGTTTCAGACAAAATTTCCGCATACAACAAAATTCTTAAAAGTCAAGGAAATCTTTTTGGTCATATTTCAAAACAGAACCTTACATGTAATATATTTGTTAAAACTCAAAGAAGTTCTCGTTGGCCAAGTCTCAGGAAGATACAAAGAAGTGGTTAAAACAAACGTTTTTTTTTTGGTTATCTTTTAGGACAATATTTCCACATACAAAGAAGTTAAAATGTAAATAAGTCCCCCATTGGCCAAGTCTCAGGACAGAGTTTCCTCATACAAACAAAAGTAGTTAACACTCAAACAAGCTTCCTTTAGCCAAGTTTCAGGCAAAATTGCCGCTTACAACAAAATCGTTGAAAGTCAAGAAAATTTTTTTGGCCATATTACAAACAGAATCTTACATGCAATATATATGCTAAAATTCAAGTTCTCGTTGGTCAAGTCTCACTATAGAGTTTCCTCACACAGAAAAGTTGTTAAAACTTAAACAAGTATTCTCTAGCTAAGTTTCAGGAAGATACAAAGAATTGGTTAAAACAAACATTTTTTCTGGCCATGTTTTTGATCAACATTTCCACATACAAAGAAGTTAAAACTTATATAAGTCCCCCACTGGCCAAGTTTCAGAACAGAGTTTCGTCATACAAACAAAAGTTGTTAACAGTCAAGCAAGCTTCCTTTAGCCAAGTTTCAAACAAAATTGCCGCTTACAACAAAATCGTTAAAAGTCAAGAAACTCTTTTTGGCGATATTACAAACAGAATCTTACATGTAATATATATGCTGAAACTCAAGTTCTCATTGGTCAAGTCTCAGTATAGAGTTTCCTCATACAGAAAAGTGGTTATAACTTAAACAAGTGTTCTCTAGCTAAGTTTCAGGAAGATACAAAGAAGTGGTTAAAACAAACGTTTTCTTTTGGCCATCTTTTAGGACAACATTTCCACATACAAAGAAGTTAAAATGTAAATAAGTCCCCCA
>NW_019217004.1:0-1278 GCF_002532875.2 Varroa jacobsoni | reverse complement strand
CAAACACTACTGCTCCCATTTCTGGGAATAATTACCTTTGGAATTTTGGCGATGGATCAACTTCAACAGAAATAAATCCATCACATCAATTTTCTGTTGCAGGAACATACAATGTAAGACTCACTGCTTCAACTGTATGCGGTAAAACTTCATCTATAGAAAAAACTATAACAGTTAAGCCGTCTTTTGTAGCAGAAATTTTAGAGACTGAAACTGTTTGTCCAGCTACTACTTCTGTATATTCTACCAATGCTACTTGCTCTACCTTTACTTGGACAGTGACAGGAGGAATAATAGTATCAGGTCAAGGTACTTCTACTATTTCCGTAAATTGGGGAGATGGCTTAAATGGAAATGGCAAAGTTACATTACAGCCAACTGCTTGTGGAGTTGGTTTTTGTGATTTACCAGTGAGTAAAGTTGTGCCAATAGTGCCCGTAAATTTTGAAATACAGGGTAAGTCATTGGCATGTAACGGTAGTGTAGAAAAGTATTCAACTAAAAATCAAGATGCTGCATTAGAAACTTTTTATAAATGGTCGGTTGATAATGGAGGAATTATTCAAGGAAATTCCTCCGGATATGATTTGAAAAATATCTTGATTTCATGGAATGCAAGTGGAGCAACTACTGCAAAAGTTTATCTCGAAACTTGGCACGAATTATTGAAATGCGGTAGAAAAGATTCATTTATTGTAAATGTAAAACCTACTTTAAAAATTACTAAGCCTACCGATGTTAAAATTTGTGCTAATGCATCGCAAAATATGTCTTTAGCTAATGCTGGAAGTGTAACATGGAGTGCATTTGGTTCTGATTCTACTAAAAACAATATTATTTATTGGGGAGCTAAAGGTGGGTTTTATAATATTATAGCAACTAAAGCTAATGAAACTGATTTTTGTAATAATGCAGATACTTTACAGATGCAGGTTATTGAAATTCCTAAAATTTCGAACATCGCGGGTGAAAATGAGGTTAATTTTAACAGCACATATACTTATAGTGCAGATATTTCAAACTCAGTTATAAACCCAATATATAAATGGGCTATCAAAAATGGAAGTATAGTTTCACAAAATGATAATGTAGTTAGTATTAAATGGACAGGTGCTGATACCTTAAAATTAGTAGTAACCGATGCTCCGAGTTGTACTTCAATGACTAAAAATTTAGTTATTTCAAATGATTTTGATTTGAAAATTGCTGGGGATGAAGCTCCATGTTATAACACTTCAATAACATATACTGCAACAAAAGATTCTTTAAATACCCTTC
>NW_019217003.1:0-1277 GCF_002532875.2 Varroa jacobsoni | reverse complement strand
GAACATAAACCTGATTAGGATTGCGTTCATCTAACAACCAAGATACTTTTTTTATGGCTTCTTCAGGACTGCTTCCATGTTCTGTAACGACTAACGGATAACCATAACCACCAGAGCTTATTTCGGGACCTTCCTCTCCCATCCGAGCCTCAAACAAGCGGCAATGATCATAGTTTTCCTTCCATCCATAGATCGGCAATCCGACCGAACGTTTTTCCGAGCTTTTAGGGTCAGGAAATCCAGGTGATACCACTACAATCCCTATGGCCCATTCCGGGATAGTTTCGTATTGATAGATATTACCTTCTGCTATTTGTTTATTTAATTCCCCTTCTGGAGTTTTTTGAGTTTCCCAACGGATAACAAAATCGGGAACCCCTTTTCTTGGGGTGTCTTCAATGAAATAGTCGCCCTCTTTATTCACAATGAAGCCGCAATCCCATTCACCACGATAGTTAATGCTTCTTAAGAATTTTTCTAATTTTCCTAAAGTCCTTTTAAAGAATGCGTTATCTTGACCTACCATCTTTGTGAGTGTCCCCATCTCGCCCGTCTTAAACCCGATACCGTTCCCGTGATTTCCTGAAGCAAAAGGCTTCATTTGAAAATTGACTTCAATGGATTCTCCGAATTTCTTGCCATCAAAATAACCCGCTACCCCCGCTTCGATGCCGTCTATGGTTTCCTCAACCTCAATTTGATCAAACTTCTTATGTTGAGATTCCATGCGTTTAAGAATAGCGATAGCATCCCTGCTATCTTCAAACTTTGATCCATGAACATCATCGGAATCCGTGTCCCCCCCGGTTGGTTTAACGAAATGCCGTACTTTATGCTCTTTGAGATGAGCTTCTGCTTCTGAAACAGTTTTGAATGTAAGGCTTTCGGGAACATTGATTCCCAAAGATTGCATACGCTTATGTGCTTCTGTCCTGTTTTTTTCAGCTTCCTGACCTGCTTTAGAACCCCCAAAGGCGGGTTTAGCTTTTATCCATTGTTCCCAGATATCATCTAATTTGTTGTTGAAGAATAATCCATAATCAGACCAGGAAAGAAGCGGCCTCCAGTCCTTTTCGCTATCCAGAATGCCTTTATAAATATCTCGCGCTTCCGGTTCTTCGGTCCATAGCTTTACTTCATTGCCCTCATCTCTTAATTTAAGAGCAAGTGGAGCCGCGAATCCGTCAGTCGTTAAAACTGCTATTTTCATGGAGTTGGAGGCTTTTCTTCCTCTTGAACTGCTTCCTCAACCCCGGATTCTACCGCCTTGACCGCCG
>NW_019217002.1:0-1277 GCF_002532875.2 Varroa jacobsoni | reverse complement strand
AATGGTTCGTGGAGCGGAGGTACTCCCGATGTATTTACCCCAAGTTGCAATTCAGCCAATATTTTATATACCGATATCCAAACAAGATTAGCCACCAAAGGCGTTACCATTAATACAGCAGGAGCTGGATCTCAATCAGGTAATGTGGTTATTTCAAATGCAATAACAGCGGTTCCAACTACTTCTTCATCCAATGTTTTTACTATTAATGCTACAGGAAGTATTACATTAAATTCTTCATGTGCTCTTACATTAAATCCAACTTCTACTGCAAATCAATATGCAGGAGCATCAATTTCATTTTCTGCAGCTACTGGCATTTCATTGAGTAGTAACATTACAACTACTGGAGGTGGAAATTCCGGTGGAAATGCTGGTGTAGGAGGCTCTATAACGCTGAGTTCAACTACGGGAACAATCTCGTCTTCAGGTACTTTTAGCACTGGTGGCGGAAATGCTGGCGGTTGGGAAACTGCTGGAGGAGTTGGCGGAGCCGTATCAATAACATCGCCAACTATTAGTATTACAAACACAATTACAACAACAGGTGGAAACAGTACTGGAAACAATACAGCTGCTGCTAATGGTGGTTCTGTTACAATGTCAGGATCATCATCCATTTCTATTTCGGGAGCAATTACAACCACAGGAGGTACATCATCAGGTAATATCGGTGGGGCTGGTGGAGCAATTTCATTAACTTCTAGTGCTGGTTCTATTACCACTTCTGCAACACTAACAACTTCGGGACCAAGTACA
The DNA here is from genome assembly GCF_002532875.2 of Varroa jacobsoni. Taxonomy (NCBI): domain Eukaryota; kingdom Metazoa; phylum Arthropoda; class Arachnida; order Mesostigmata; family Varroidae; genus Varroa; species Varroa jacobsoni. The sequence goes on along the minus strand of NW_019217002.1, from coordinate 518 downwards.
GCCATTGGAGGAGCAGGTGGAAATATTACGGTTACGGCGAATAGTGGTACAGCAACATTAGTAGCATTGGTTGCAAATGGGGGGAATAGCAGTAACTGGGCAGCATCTACCTACAACAATGGTGGAAGTATTTCCATTTCTGCAAGTACTATTTCAGCAACTTCAATTTCTTCTACTGGAGGGAACCCTAATGGCGGAACTGCGGCAGGAAATGGCGGTTCAATAACTCTCTCATCTACAAATGCGACAACAATCTCTAGTTCAATTACAAATTCGGGAGGTGTCGATTCTAATAACGGAATAGGTGGTAACGGAGGAACTGTTTCAATAACGTCAACCTCGAGTAACGTAACAACTCAAGGTGTTACATCGTCAGGTGGTAATGCTATGTCAACTGGAGGAAATGGAGGAACAATTACCATTACTGCAAATAATGGAACAGCTACAACAGGAAAATTGACAAGTGCAGGAGGAACAGTTTCGGGTTGGAATGCTACAGCGGGTACTGGAAATACAGT
>NW_019217001.1:0-1279 GCF_002532875.2 Varroa jacobsoni | reverse complement strand
GGTAACTCCAACTACAATTGCAGGAATTTCTACTTCATCATATTCTTTTTCAGTTAGTCCTGCATCAACTAAAACTTATTCGTTGACAGCAGTGAGTGATGTAAATTGTACTGGAACTCATTCTGGTACAGCAACAGTAACTTTGAAAACTTCACCTACAGCAACTATTTCAGGTACCGCTAATATTTGTTCTGGTGCTTCTACGAATTTGTCAATTACATTTACAGGAACTTCGCCATATTCAATTGTTTATACTGATGGAACAACGCCAGCAGCCATTGCTGGGATTGCTACTAATCCATATACATTAAGTGTATCTCCAGCTAGTACTAGAACTTATACGGTTTCTTCTGTAACTGATGCAAATTGTTCTGGAACAACATCAGGTTCGGCACCTATTACTGTAAAAGCTGCACCAACTGCAACTGTTTCAGGTTCTACAGGAATTTGTGTTGGAAGTTCTGTAACCGTTAGTGTTGCACTTACTGGTGCACAACCTTGGGCACTGACATATACTGATGGAACTACTTCTACAAACGTCACTGCTATCGCAGCATCTCCTTATACCTTCTCAGTAAGTCCTGCAAGTTCAAAAACATATACAGTAACTGCTGTAAGTGATGCAAATTGTACAGGTTCATTTAGCGGTTCTGCTATTGTTTCTGTTCAAGCAAAACCTACAGCTACTTTAAGTGGAGGGCCAGTTACTATCTGTGCCGGACTAAGTACATCTTTAAGTGTTGCATTAACAGGAACTACTCCTTTAAGTTTAACTTATACAGATGGAATTACGCCTGTTACTATCGCAGGTATAACAACCACACCATATACATTAACTGTTTCTCCTGCTGTTTCTTCAACTTATTCAATAACAGCTATTAGCAATGCAACTTGTAGTGGTACATTCAGTGGCACGGCTACAGTAACTGTTAAAACTTTACCAACAGCAACTGTGTCGGGAACAGCAGCAATTTGTTCTGGAGGAAATACAACTGTTTCAATCGCATTAACAGGTGCACAGCCTTGGAATTTTACTTATACCGACGGTACAACTTCAACTAATGTAACAGGACAAGCAACTTCTTCATATACATTTAGTGTAAGTCCTGCTAGTTCAAAAACTTATTCTGTAACTACAATTAGTGATATAAATTGTACAGGAACTCAAAGTGGAAGTGCAGTTGTAACTGTGGCTGCTCCTGTGACTGCAAGTATTTCTGGTACATCAACTATTTGTAATGGGACTAGCACTAATTTGAATGTAGTATTAACAGGTGCT
>NW_019217000.1:0-1281 GCF_002532875.2 Varroa jacobsoni | reverse complement strand
CAACAAAATTGCTAAAAGTCAAGGAGATCTTTTTGGCCATATTTCAAAACAGAACCTTACATACAATATATTTGCTAAAACCCAAGTTCTCGTTGGTCAAGTCTCAAAATAGAGTTTCCTCATACAGAAAAGTTGTTAAAACTTAAACAAGTATTCTCTAGATAAGTTTCAGGAAGATACAAAGAAGTGGTTAAAACAAACGTTTTTTTTGCCATGTTTTAGGACAACATTTCCACATACAAAGAAGTTAAAACTTATATAAGTCCCCCATTGGCCAAGTCTTAGAACAGAGTGTCCTCATACAAACAAAAGCTGTTAAGAGTCAAACAAGCTTTCTTTAGCCAAGTTTCAGACAAAATTTCCGCATATAACAAAATTATTAAAAGTCAAGGAAACATCTTTGGTCATGTTTCAATATAGAATCTTACATGTAATATATTTGTTAAAACTCAAAGAAGTTCTCGTTGGCCAAGTCTCAGGATAGAGTTCCCTCACACAGAAAAGTTGTTAAAACTTAAAGAAGTGTTCTCTACCTAAGTTTCAGGAAGATACAAAGAAGTGGTTAGAACAAACGTTTTTTTTGGCCATGTTTTAGGACAACATTTCCACATACAAAGAGATTAAAACTTAAATAAGTTCCCCAGTGGCCATGTCTCAGAACAGAGTTTCCTCATACAAACAAAAGCTGTTAAGAGTCAAACAAGCTTTCTTTAGCCAAGTTTCAGACAAAATTTCCGCATATAACAAAATTATTAAAAGTCAAGGAAACATCTTTGGTCATGTTTCAATATAGAATCTTACATGTAATATATTTGCTAAAACTCAAGTACTCGTGGGTCAAGTCTCAGTATAGAGTTTCCTCACACAGAAAAGTTGTTAAAACTTAAACAAGTGTTCTCTAGCAAAGTCTCAGGAAGATACAAAGAAGTGGTTAAAACAAACGTTTTTTTTTGGCCATCTTTTAGGACAACATTTCCACATACAAAGAAGTTAAAACTTAAATAAGTCCCCAGAGGCCAAGTCTCAGGACAGAGTTTCCTCATACAAACAAAAGTTGTTAACAGTCAAGCAAGCTTCCTTGAGCCAACTTTCAGACAAAATTGCCGCTGACAACAAAATCGTTAAAAGTCAATAAAATCTTTTTGGCCATATTACAAACAGAGTCTTACATGTAATATATTTGCTAAAACTCAAGTTCTCGTTGGTCAAGTTTCAGTATAGAGTTTCCTCATACAGAAAAGTTGTTAAAACTTAAACAAGTGTTCTCTAGCTAAGTTTCAG
>NW_019216999.1:0-1281 GCF_002532875.2 Varroa jacobsoni | reverse complement strand
TTTCCATATACAAAGAAGTTAAAATTTAAATAAGTCCCCCACTGGCCAAGTCTCAGGACAGAGTTTCCTCATACAAACAAAAGTTGTTAACACTCAAACAAGCTTCCGTTAGCCAAGTTTCAGAGAAAATTTCCGCATACAACAAAATTGTTAAATGTCAAGGAAACCTCTTTGGTCATGTTTCAATACAGAACCTTACATGCAATATATTTGCTAAAACCCAAGTTCTCGTTGGCCAAGTCTCAGGATAGAGTTCTTTCACACAGAAAAGTTGTTAAAACTTAAACCAGTGTTCTCTAACTAAGTTTCAGGAAGATACAAAGAAGTGGTTAAAACAAACGTTTTTTTTGGCCATGTTTTAGGACAACATTTCCACATACAAAGAAGTTAAAATGTAAATAAGTCCCCCACTGGCCAAGTCTCAGGACAGAGTTTCCTCATACAAACAAAAGTTGTTAACACTCAAACAAGCTTCCGTTAGCCAAGTTTCAGACAAAATTTCCGCATACAACAAAATTGTTAAAAGTCAAGGAAATCTTTTTGGCCATATTTTAAAATAGAATCTTACATGCAATATATTTGCTAAAACCCAAGTTCTCGTTGGCCAAGTCTCAGGACAGAGTTTCCTCATACAAACAAAAGTTGTTAACACTCAAACAAGGTTTCTTTAGCCAAGTTTCAGACAAAATTTCCGCATACAACAAAATTGTTAAAAGTCAAGGAAATCTTTTTGGTCATATTTCAAAACAGAACCTTACATGCAATATATTTGCTAAAACCCAAGTTCTCGTTGATCAAGTCTCAAAATAGCGTTTCCTCATACAGAAAACCTGTTAAAACTTAAACAAGTATTCTCTAGCTAAGTTTCAGGAAGATACAAAGAAGTGGTTAAAACAAACGTTTTTTTTTGGCCATGTTTTAGGACAACATTTCCACATACAAAGAAGCTAAACTTATATAAGTTCCCCATTGGCCAAGTCTTAGAACAGAGTGTCTTCATACAAACAAAAGTTGTTAACACCCAAACAAGCTTCCTTGAGCCAAGTTTCAGACAAAATTTTTGCATACAACAAAATTGTTAAAAGTCAAGGAAATCTTTTTGGCCATATTTCAAAACAGAATCTTACAGGCAATATATTTGCTAAAACCCAAGTTCTCGTTGGTCAAGTCTCAGGATAGAGTTCCCTCACACAGAAAAGTTGTTAGAACTTAAACCAGTGTGCTCTAGCTAAGTTTCATGAAAATATAAAGAAGTGGTTAAAACAAACGTTTTTTTTTGGC
>NW_019216997.1:0-1283 GCF_002532875.2 Varroa jacobsoni | reverse complement strand
AATAAAAAAGTTGTTAACACTCAAACAAGCTTCCTTCATCTAAGTTTCAGAACAAAATTTCCGCTTACAACAAAATTGTTAAAAGTCAAGGAAATCTTTTTGACCACATTTCAAAATAGAATCTTACATGCAATATATTTGCTAAAACTCAAAGAAGTGTCAGGATGGAGCTCCCTCATACAGAAAAGTTGTTAAAACTTAAACAAGTCTTCTCTAGCTAAGTTTCAGGATAAAATTTCCACTTACAATGAAATTGTTAAAAGTTAAGGAAATCTTTTTGGCCATATTTCAAAAGAGAACCTTACATGCAATATATTTGTTAAAGCTCAAAAAAGTTCTCGTTGGCCAAGTCTCAGGATAGAGTTCCCTCACATAGAAAAGTAGTGAAAACTTAAACAGGTGTTCTCTAGCTAAGTTTCAGGAAGATACAAAGAAGTGGTTAAAACAAAGTTTTTTTTGGCCATGTTTTGGGACAACATTTCCACATACAAAGAAGTTAAAACTTTAAGTCCCCCATTGGTCAAGTCTCAGAACAGAGTTTCCTCATACAGAAAAGCTGTTAAAACTTAAACAAGTATTCTCTATCTAAGTTTCATGAAGATACAAAAAAGTGGTTAAAACAAACATTTTTACTAGCCATGTTTTAGGACAACATTTCCACATACAAAGAAGTTAAAATTTAAATAAGTCCCCCATTGGCCAAGTCTTAGAACAGAGTGTCCTCATACAAACAAAAGTTGTTAACACTCACACAAGCTTCCTTTCCAAGTTTCAGACAAAATTTCCGCATACAGCAAAATTATTAAAAGTCAAGGAAATCTCTTTGGTCATGTTTCAATACAGAACCTTACATGCAATATATTTGGTAAAACCCAAGCTCTCGTTGGTCAAGTCTCAGGATAGAGTTCCCTCACACAGAAAAGTTGATAAAACCTAAACCAGTGTTCTCCAGGTAAGTTTTATGAAGATACAAAGAAGTGGTTAAAACAAACGTTTTTTTTTACCCATGGTTTATAACAACATTTCCACATACAAAGAAGTTAAAATTTAAATAAGTCCCCCATTGGCCAAGTCTTAGAACAGAGTGTCCTCATACAAACAAAAGTTGTTAACACTCAAACAAGTTTCCTTTAGCTAAGTTTCAAACAAAATTTCCGCTTACAACAAAATTGTTAAAAGTCGAGGAAATCTTTTTAGCCATACTTCAAAACAGAATCTTAACGTAATATATTTGCTAAAACCCAAGTTCTCGTTGGTCAAGTCTCAAAATAGAGTTTCCTCAT
>NW_019216996.1:0-1283 GCF_002532875.2 Varroa jacobsoni | reverse complement strand
GTTAAAGCTTATATAAGTCCCCCATTGGCCAAGTCTCAGAACAGAGTGTCCTCACACAAACAAAAGTTGTTAACACTCAAACAAGCTTCCTTTAGCTAAGTTTCAGACAAAATTTCCGCATACAACAAAATTGTTAAAAGTCAAGGAAATCTTTTTGGTCATAATTCAAAGCAGAATCTTACATGCAATATATTTGTTAAAACTCAAAGAAGTTCTCGTTGGCCAAGTTTCAGGATAGAGTTTCCTCACACAGAAAAGTTGTCAAAACTTAAACAAGTGTTCTCTAGCTAAGTTTTGGGAAGATACAAAGAACTGGTTAAAACAAACGTTTTTTCTGGCCATGTTTTCGGACAACATTTCGACATACAAAGAAGTTAAAACTTCAATAAGTCCCCCATTGCCCAAGTCTCAGAACGGAGTTTCCTCATACAAAAAAAAGTTGTTAACATTCAAACAAGCTTCCTTTAGCTAAGTTTCAGGACAAAATTTCCACTTACAACGAAATCGTTAAAAGTCAAGGAGATTTTTTTGGCCATATTTCAACAGAGAACCTTACATGCAATATATTTACAACTCAAAGAAGTTCTCGTTGCTCAAGTCTCAAGGTAGAGTTCGCTCACACAGAGAAGTTGTTAAAACTCAAAGAAGTTCTCCTTGGCCAAATCTCAGGATAGAGTTCCCTCACACAGAAAAGTTGTTAAAACTTAAACAAGTGTTCTCTAGCTAAGTTTCAGGACAAAATTTCCTCGTACGACGAAATTATTAAAAGTCAAGGAAATCTTTTTGGCCATATTTCAAAAGAGAACCTTATATGCAATATATTTGTTAAAGCTCAAAGAAGTTCTCGTTGGCCAAGTCTCAGGATAGAGTTCCCTCACACAGAAAAGTTGTTAAAACTTAAACAAGTGTTCTCTGGCTAAGTTTCAGGACAGAAGTTCCACATACAAAGAAGTGGTTAAAACAAATGTTTTTTTTTTGGCCATGTTTTAGGACAACATCACCACATACAAAGAAGTTGGTAAAACTCAAATAAGTTCCCCATTGGCCAAGTCTCAGAACAGAGTTTCCTCATACAAAAAAGTTCTTAACACTCAAGCAAGCTTCCTTTAGCTAAGTTTCAGGATAGAATTTCCGTATACAACAAAATTGTTAAAAGTCAAAGAAATCTCTTTGGCCATATTACAAAATAGAACCTTACATGCAATATATTTGTTAAAGCTCAAAGAAGTTCTCGTTGGCCAAGTCTCAGGATAGTGTTCCCTCACACAGAAAAGTTGTTCAAA
>NW_019216995.1:0-1284 GCF_002532875.2 Varroa jacobsoni | reverse complement strand
TTAGCCAAGTCTCAGGATAGAGTTCCCTCACACAGAAAAGTTGTTAAAACTTAAACAAGTGTTCTCTAGCTAAGTTTCAGGAAGATACAAAGAAGTCGTTAAAACAAACGTTTTTTTTTTGGCCATGCTTTAGGACAACATTTCCACATATAAAGAAGTTAAAACTTAAATAAGTCCCCCATTAGCCAAGTCTCAGGACAGAGTTTCCTCATACAAACAAAAGTTGTTAACACTCAAACAAGCTTCCTTTAGCCAAGTATCAGACAAAACTTCGGCTTACAACAAAATTGTTAGAAGTCAAAGAAATCTTTTTGGCCATACTTCAAAACAGAATCTTAACGTAATATATTTGCTAAAACCCAAGTTCTCGTTGGTCAAGTCTCAAAACAGAGTTTCCTCATACAGAAAAGCTGTTAAAACTTAAACAAGTATTCTCTATCTAAGTTTCAGGAAGATACAAAAAAGTGGTTAAAACAAACGTTTTTTTTCTGGCCATGTTTTAGGACAACATTTCCACATACAAAGGAGTTGCTAAAACTCAAATAAGTCCCCCATTGGCCAAGTCTCAGAACAGAGTTTCTTCATACAAAAAAAAGTTGCTAACACTCAAACAAGCTTCCTCTAACTAAGTTTCAGGACAAAATTTCCTCTTGCAACGAAATTGTTGAAAGTCAAGGAAATCTTTTTGGCCATATTTCAAAACAAAATCTTGCAAGCAATATACTTGCTAAAACTCAAAGAAGTTCTCGTTGACCAAGTCTCAGGACAGAGTTCCCTGACACAGAAAAGTTGTTAAAACTTAAACAAGTGTTCTCTAGCTAAGTCTCACGAAGATACAAAGAAGTGGTTAAAACAAACGTTTTTTTTCTGGCCATATTTTAGGACAACATTTCCACATACAAAGGAGTTGTTAAAACTCAAATAAGTCCCCCATTGGCCAAGTCTCAGAACAGAGTTTCTTCATACAAAAAAAAGTTGGTAACACTCAAACAAGCTTCCTCTAACTAAGTTTCAGGACAAAACTTCCGCCTACAACAAAATTGCTGAAAGTCAAGGAAATCTTTTTCGTCGTATTTCAAAATAGAATCTTACATGCAGTATATTTGCTAAAACTCAAAGAAGTCTCAGGATGGAGCTCCCTCACACAGAAAAGTTGTTAAAACTTAGACAAGTGTTCCCTAGCTAAGTTTCAGAACGATACAAAGAAGTGGTTAAAACAACCATTTTTTTTCTGGCCATGTTTTAGGACAACATTTCCACATACAAAGAAGTTAAAACTTACAT
>NW_019216994.1:0-1284 GCF_002532875.2 Varroa jacobsoni | reverse complement strand
GCTCCCTCACACAGAAAAGTTATTAAAACTTAAACAGATGTTCTCTAGCTAAGTTTCAGGAAGATACAAAGAAGTGGTTAAAACAAACGTTTTTTTTTGGCCATGTTTTAGGACAACATTTCCACATACAAAGAAGTTAAAACTTAAATAAGTCCCCCATTGGCCAAGTTTCAGGACAGAGTTTCCTCATATAAAAAAGTTGTTAACACTCAAACAAACTTCCTTTAGCCAAGTTTCAGACAAAATTTCCGCATACAACGAAATTGTTAAAAGTCAAAGAAATCTTTTTGGTCATATTTCAAAAGAGAACCTTACATGCAATATATTTGTTAAAACTCAAAGAAGTTCTCGTTGGCCAAGTCTCAGTATAGAGTTTCCTCATACAGAAAAGTTGTTAAAACTTAAACAAGTGTTCTCTAGCTAAGTTTCAGGAAGATACAAAGAACTGGTTAAAACAAACGTTTTCTTTTGGCCATCTTTTAGGACAACATTTCCACATACAAAGAAGTTAAAATGTAAATAAGTCCCCCATTGGCCAAGTCTCAGAACAGAGTTTCCTCATACAAACAAAAGTTGTTAACAGTCAAGCAAACTTCCTTTAGCCAAGTTTCAGACAAAATTGCCGCTTACAACAAAATCGTTAAAAGTCAAGAAAATCTTTTTGGCCATATTACAAACAGAATCTTACATCTAATATATTTGCTAAAACCCAAGTTCTCGTTGGTCAAGTCTCAAAATAGAGTTTCCTCATACAGAAAAGCTGTTAAAACTTAAACAAGTATTCTCTATCTAAGTTGGAGGAAGATACAAAGAAGTAGTTAAAACAAACGTTTTTTTCTGGCCATGTTCTAGGACAACATTTCTACATACATAGAAGTTAAAACTTATGAGTCCCCCACTGGCCAAGTCTCAGGACAGAGTTTCCTCATACAAGCAAAAGCCATTAACACTCAAATAAGCTTCCTTTAGCCAAGTTTCAGACAAAATTGCCGCTTACAACAAAATCATTAAAAGTCAAGAAAATTTTTTTGGCCATATTACAAACAGAATCTTATATATTTGCTAAAACTCAAGTTCTCGTTGGTCAACTCTCAGTATAGAGTTTCCTCACACAGAAAAGTTGTTAAAACTTAAACAAGTATTCTCTAGCTAAGTTTTAGGAAGATACAAAGAATTGGTTAAAACAAACATTTTTTCTGGCCATGTCTTTGGACAACATTTCCACATAGAAAGAAGTTAAAACTTATATAAGTCCCCCATTGGCCAAGTCTCAGAACAGAGCTT